>NW_022143771.1:0-10476 GCF_007565055.1 Rhinopithecus roxellana
ATATAATAGATATAGGCATAAAATGTAGACATAATAGAGATAGGTATAAAATATAGATATAATAGATACAGATATAAATATAGACATAATATATACGATAGAGGTATAAAATATAGACATATAGTATGAGTATAAAAATAGACATAATAGTATATAGATATAGGTAATATGGACGTATAGATAAATAGACAAGGTATAAAATATAGACAAAATAGATATAATAGATACACGGGTAAAACATAGATATAATAGATATAGGTATAAAATATAGACATAATAGATAAAATAGAAATACGTATAAAATATAAATATAATAGACATAGATATAAAATATTGATATAATAGATATAATATATACAGGTGTAAAATATAGATATAATACATATAATTATAAAATATAAATGTTATAGACATAATAGATATAGGTATAAAATATAGACATAACAGATATAATAGTTACAGGTACAAAACATAGATATAATAGATATAGGTATAAAATATAGATATAATAGATATAATTATAAAATATAATAATAGATATAATAGATAGTAGGTAAAAAATATAGATATAATGGATATAGGTATAAAATATGGTATAATAGATATAAGTATAAAATATAGATATAATAGATATAATAGATATAGCCATAAATATAGACATAATAGATATGATAGATATATGTAGAAAACATAGATATAATGAATATAATGGATATAGCTATCAAACATAGTCATAATAGATATAGCTATAAAATATAGATATAGCGGATATAATAGATATAGGCATAAAAATAGACATAATAGATATAAAAGATATAGGAATAAAATATAGACATAATAGATATAATAGATAAAGATATAAAATATAGACATCATAGATATACGTATAAATTATAGACATAATCGATATAATAGATATAGGTATAAAATATAGATATAATAGATATAGGTATAAAATATCGATATAATAAATATAATGGATATACGTATAAAATATAGATATAATTGAAAAAGGTACAAAATATAGATATAGTAGATATGATAGATTAATGTATAAAAAAAGATAAAATAGATATAATAGATATAGGTATTAAATATAGACATAATAGATATAATAGATATAGGTATCAAATATAGACATAATAGATATAATACATATAGGTATAAATATAGACATAATAGATATACGTATAACGATAGACATTATAGATATAATAGATATAGGTATAAAAATATGGACATAATAGATATAGGTATAAAATATGGACATAATAAATATAGTAGATATACGTTTAAAATATAGACATAATAGATGTAATATATATACGTATAAAATATAGACATAATAGATATAGGGATAAAATATAGACATAATAGATATAATAGATTAAGGTATAAAATATAGATATAATTGATATAATTAGAAAATATAGGTATAATAGATAGAGGTATAAAATACAGACATAATAGATATGATAGATACACCTATAAAATATAGACATAATAGATATAATAGATATAGGTATAAAATATAGACATAATAGATATAAGAGATATAGGTATACAATACAGACATAATAGATATAATAGATATAGGTATAAAATATAGACATAATGGATATTATAGACAGTTATAAATATAGATATCGTAGATATAATAGATATAGGTATAAAATACAGACATAATAGATGTTACAGATATAGGTATAAACATAGACATAATTGATATAATAGATATAGGTATAAAATATAGACATAACAGATTTAAAAGATATAGGTATAAAATATAGATATAATAGATATAATAGATGTACGTATAATAAATAGATATAATAGATACAGTTATAAAATATAGACAACAGATAAAATAGATATAGGTATAAAATATAGATATAATAGATATAATTATAAATATAACTATAAAGATATAATAGATATAGGTATAAAATAGAGATAAAATAGATATAGTAGATACAGGAATAAAATACAGACATAATTGAAATAGGTATAAAATATAGACAAAATAGATATAAAAGATATAGGTATCAAATATAGACATAATAGATATAATAGATATATGTATAAGATATATACATAATAGATATAATAGATATAGGTATAAAATATAGACATAATAGATATAATAGATATAGGTATAAAATATAGACATAAATGATGTAGGTATAAAATATAGACATAATAGATATAATAGATATAGGTGTAAAATATAGACATAATAGGTATAGCTATAAAATATTGACATAATAGATATAATAGATATAGGCATAAAATATAGACATAATAGATATAATAGATATAGGTTTAAAATATAGAGCTAATAGGTATAATGGAGAGAGGTAAAAAACATAGAAATAATAGATATAGGTATAAAATATAGACATAATAGTTATAGTTATAAAATATAGACATAATAGATACATATAGGTATAAAATATAGACATAATACATATAGGTAAAAAATATAGACATAATAGATAAAATAGATAAAGGTATTAAATACAGACATAATAGATATAATAGATGTAGGTATAAAATATAGACATAATAAATATAGATATAGGTATAAACTATAGACATAATAGACATAGGTATGAAATATAGACCTAATAGATATAATAAATATAGGTATAAAATATAGACATAATAGAATAAATATAGGTACAAAATATACATATAATAAATATAGGTATAAAATATAGACATAATAGATATAATAGACACATATAAAACATAGATATGATAGATATTGGTATAAAATATAGATATAATAAATATAGGTATAAAATATAGACAAAATAGATATAATTGATATAGGTTAAAAATATAGACATAATCGATACAGTAGATATAGGTATAAAATATAGACATAATTGATATAGGTATAAAATATAGACATAAAGCATATAATAGATATAGGTATAAAATATAGACATAAAAGGTATGGGTATAAAATATAGACATAATAGATATAATAGATATAGTTATAAAATATAGATATAATAGATAATAGATATAGGAATAAAATATTCACATAATAGATATAACAGATATAGATATAAAATATAGCCATGATAGATATAGGTATAAAATGTAGACATAATAGGTATAATAGATGTACGTAGAAAATATAGATATAATTGATATAGGTATAAAATATAGACATAATGCATATAATAGATATCGGTATAAAATATAGACATAATAGGTATAGGTATAAAATATAGACATAATAGATATAAAAGATAAAGGTATAAAATGTAGACTTAATGGATACAATAGATATAGGTATAAAATATAGACATAACTGATATAGGTATAAAATATAAACATAATAGATATAGTAGATATAGGTAAAAAATATACACATAATAGATATAATAAATATAGGTATAAAATATAGACATAGAAGACATAATAGATATAGGTATAAAATGTAGATATAACATATAGCTATGAAATATAGACACAATAGATATAGATATAGGTATTAAACAAAGATATAATAGATATAGGTATAAAAAATAGATATAATAGATATAATAGATAAAGGTATAAAATATTGAAATAATAGATGTAATAGATATAGGTATAAAAGATAGACATTATAGATATAATAGATATAGGTGTAAAATATAGACATAATAGATACAATAGACAAAGTTATGAAATATAGACATAATAGACATAGTAAATATAGGTATAAAATATAGACATCAGAGATATTAAAGATATAGGTATAAAATATAGACATAACAGATACAATAGATATACGTATAAAATATAGACATCATAGATATAATAGATATAGGTATAAAATGTAGACATAATAGATATAATAGATATAGGTATAATATATAGATATAATAGATATAATATATAGGTATAAAATATAGACATAATATATATAATAGATATACGTATAAAATATAGACATCAAAGATATAATAGATATAGGTATAAAATATAGACAGAACAGATATCGTTATAAAATATCTACATAATAGATATAATAGATATAGTTATAAAATATACACATAATAGATATAATAGATATAAGTATAAAATGTAGACATAATAGATATAATAGATATAGGGATTAAATATAGACATCAACGATATAATACATATAGGTATAAAATGCAGACATCATAGATATAATAGATATAGGTATAAAATATAGACATAATAGATATAGGTATAACATATGGACATAATAGATAGAATAGAGGTATAAAATATAGACATAATAGATATAGGTATAGAATATAGACATAATAGATAGAATAGATAGAGACATAAAATATAGACATAATAGATATAGCTATAAAATATAGTCATAATAGATATAAGAAATATAGTTATAAAATATAGACATAATAGTTATAATAGATATAGGTATAAAATATAGACATAATAGATATAATATATAGAAGTGTAAAATATAGACTTAATAGATATATTTGATATAGGTATAAAACGTAGACATAATTGATATAGGTATAAAATATAGACATAATAGATAGAATAGAGATGGGTATAAAATATCGACGTAATAGATTTAATAGATATAGGTGAAAAATATAGACATAATAGATATAATAGATGTAGGTATCAAACACTGACATAATAATTATAATCGATATAGGTATAAAATATAGACATAATAGATATAAGAGATATAGTTATGAAATATGGACATAATAATTATAATAGATATAGGTATAAAATATACACATAATAGATATAATATATATGGGTATAAAATATAGACATAATAGATATAGGTAAAAAAAAAGACACAATAGATATAATAGATATAGGTATAAAATATAGACATAATAGATACAGGTATAAAATATAGACAGAATAGATACAACAGATATAGATATACAATATAGAGATAATAGTTATAATAGATATACGTATAAAATATAGACAAAATAGGTATAGATTTAAAATACAGACATAATGATATAGCAGATATAGGTAAAAAATATAGACACTTTAGATATAATAGACATAGGTATAAAATATAGACATAATAGATATAATAGAAATAGGTATAAAATATAAATATAATAGATATAGATATAAAATACAGATATAATAGATACAGGTATAAAATATAGATATAATAGATATAATTATAAAATATAAATATAATAGATATAATAGATATAGGTATAAAATATAGACATAATAGATATAATTGACATAGGGATAAAATATAGATATAATAGATATAATAGATATAGGTATAAAATATAGACATAATAGATATAAAGGATACAGATACAAAATATAGATATAATAGATATAGGTATAAAATATAGATATAATAGATATAATAGATATATGTATAAAAAATAGACATAATAGATACAGGTATAAAATATGCACAATAGATATAGTAGATATAGGTATAAAATATAGATATCATAGATATAATTATAAAGTATAAATATAATAGATATTATAGATACAGGTAAAATATATAGATATCATGGATATAGGTATTAAATATGGTTATAATAGATATAAGTAAAAATATAGATATAATAGATAAAATAGATATAGGCATAAAATATAGACATAATAGATATGATAGATATATGTATAAAATATAGATATAGTAGATTTAATGGATATAGTATCAAGCATAGATATAATAGATATAGCTATAAAATATAGACATGATAGATATGATAGATATAGGTATAAAATATAGACATCATAGATATTATAGATTACAGGTATAAAATATAGACAATAGGATATAATAGATATAGGTATGAAATATAGATATAATAGATATAATTATAAAAAATATAAATAAAATAGGTATAATTGATATAGGGAAAAACATAGATATAATGTATATGGGTATGAAATATGGTTATAATAGATACAGGTAAGAAATATAGATATAACAGATATAATAGATATAGGTATAAAATATAGACATAATAGATTTAATAGTATAAGATAAATATAGACTAAGGTAAAAATATAGAATATAATATAGATATAATAGTTAGAGTTAAAATATAGAATACTGGATATAATAGATATAGTTATTAAATATAGACAAAATAGATATAATTGATATTGGTATAAAATATAGATATAATAGATATAGGTATAAAATATAGACATAAGAATTATAATAGATATAGGTATAAAATATAGACATTATAGATATAATCGATATAGGTATAAAATATAGACATAAGAGATATAGGTATAAAATATAACATAATATATATAATAGATATAGGTAAAAAATATAGACGTTAAGAGATATAATAAATATAGGTATAAAATATAGACATAACAAATATAATCGATACAGGTATAAAATATAGACATAATAGATATAGGTATAAAGAATCGACATAATAGATATAATAGGTATCGGTGTAAAAATATAGACATAATACATACAAAAGATATAGGTATAAAATATAGACATAATAGATACAATAGATATAGGTATAAAATATAGATATAAATAGATATAATAGATATAGGTATAAAATATAGACATAATAGATATGATATATATAGGTATAATATATAGACATAACAGATGTGATACTTTTACAAAATGTAGATATAATAGATATAGGTATAAAATATAGATATAATAGATATAATAGATATATATGTATAAAAAATAGATATAATAGATACAGGTACAAAATATAGACAATATATATAATAGATATAGATATAAAATATAGATATAATAGATTTAATTATAAAATATTAATATAATAGATATAATAGATATAGGAAAAAAATATAGATATGGATATAGGTATAAAATATGGTTATAATAGATATAGGTATAAAATGTAGATATAATAGATATAATAGTCATAGGCCTAAAATATAGACATAATAGGTATGATAGATATATGTATAAAATATAGATATAATAGATATAATGGATATAGGTATCAAATATAGATATAATAGGTACATGTATAAAATATAGATATAGTGGATATAATTGATATAGGCATAAAATATAGACATAATATAGATAATAGATATAGGTATAAAATATAGACATAAGAGGTATAATAGATATAGGTATAAAATATAGACATAATAGATATAATAGATACAGGTATAAAATTTAGACATAAGAGGAATAAAAGATATAGGTATAAAATACGGACATAATAGATATAATAGATAGAGGTATAAAATATAGACATAATAGATATGGGTATAAAATATAAACATAATAGATATAATAGATATAGGTATAAAATATAAACATAAGAGATATAATAGATATAGGCATAAAATATAGACATAATAAATATAATCGATACAGGTATAATATATAGACATAAAAGATATAACAAATATACCTATTAAATAGAGACATAATAGATTTGATAGATATAGGTATAAAATATAGTCATAATAGATATAATAGACATAGGTATACAATATAGACATAATAGACATATTAGATATAGGTCCAAAGTATAGACATAATAGATAAAATAGATATACGTAAATAATATAGATATAATAGATATAATAGATATAGGTATAAAATATAGACATAATAGGTATAGATATGGGTATAAAATATAGATATAATATATATAATAGATATATATGTATAAAAAATAGATATAATAGATACAGATATAAAATTTAGACAATAGATATAATAGATATAGGTATAAAATATAGATATAATAGATATAATTATAAAATATGAATATAATATATATAATAGATATAGGTATAAAATATAGATATAATAGATATAGGTTTAAAATATAGTTATAATAGATGTAGATATGAAATATAGATATAGTAGATATAATAGATATAGGTAGAAAATATAGACATAATAGATATATGTATGAAATATAGAAATAGATATAATGGATATAGGTATCAAATATAGATATAATAGATATAGGTATAAAAAATAGATATAGTGGATATAACAGATATAGGTATGAAATATAGACATAATACAAATAATAGATATAGGAATAAATATAGACATAATAGATATAATCGATATAGGTATAAAATATAGACATAATAGATGTAGGTATAAAATATAGACGTAATAGATATAATAGATATACGTATAAAAATATAGGCATAACAAAAATAATCGATACAGGTATAAAATATAGACATAATATATATAGCTGTAAAGTAACGAAATAATAGATATTATAGATATCGGTATAAAATATAGACATAATACATACAAAAGATATAGGTATAAATATAAACATAATAGATACAATAGATATAGGTATAAAATATAGACATAATAGATATAATAGATATAGGTATAAAATATAGACATAATAGAAATGATATATATAGGTTTAAAATATAGACAGAATAGATATAATAGATATAGGTATAAAATATAGACATAATAGATATAATAGATATAGGTATAAAATATAGACATAGTAGATATAATACAAATAGGTATAAAATATAGACATAATAGATATAATAGATACAGGTAAAAAATATAAATATAATAGATATAGGTATAAATATAGATATAATAGATATAATAGATATATGTATAAAAAATAGATATAATAGATAGAGGTATAAAATATAGACAACAGATAGATATAGGCATAAAATATAGATATAATAGATATAATTATAAAATATAAATATAATAGATATAATAGATATAGAAAAAAACATATGTATAATGGATATAGGTATAAAATATGTTTATAATAGATATAAGTATAAAATATAGATATAATAGATATAATAGATATAGGCATAAAATATGGACATAATAAATATGATAGATATATGTATAAAATATAGATATAAAAGATATAATGGATATAGGTATCAAATATAGATATAATAGATATAGGTATAAAATATTGATATAGTGGATATAATACATATAGGCATAAAATATAGACATGATAGATACAATAGATATCGGTATAAAATATAGAACTAATACATATAATAGATAAAGATATAAAATACAGATATAGATATAATAGATATAGTTATAAAATATAGATATAATAGATATAATAGATATAGGTATAAAATATAGATATAACAGATATAATTATAAAATATAAATCTAATAGATATAACAGATACTGGTATTAAATATACATATAAGAAATATAGGTATAATATATAGTTATAATAGAAAGAGGTATAAAACATAGACATAATAGATATAATAGATATAGGTATAAAATATAGACATAATGGATATGGGTATAAAATATAAACATAATAGATATAAGAGATATAGGTATAAAATATAGACATAAGAGATATAATAGATATCGGAATAAAATATAGACATAATACATATACTTGATACAGTTATAAAATATAGATATAATAGATATAATAGATATATATGTATAAAATAAAGATATAATAGATATAGGTATAAAATATAGATATAATAAATATAATAATAAAAAATATAAATATAATAGGTATAATTGGTATAGCTAATAAACATAGATATAAGGTATATAGGTATAACATATGGTTATAATAGATATAGGTATAAAATATGGATATAATAGATATAACAGATATATGTATGAAATATAGATATAATTGATATAGTCATAAAATATAGACATAAAAGATATAATAGATATAGGTATAAAATATAGACAAAATAGATATAATAGATATAGGTATAAAATATAGACATAATAGATTTAATACATATAGGTATAAAATATAGACAGTATAGATATAATTGATATAGGTATAAAATATAGACATAATAGATATAATAGATATAGGTATAAAATATAGACATAATAGATACAGGAGTAAAATACAGACACAATAGATATAATAGATAAAGGTATGAAATATAGATATAATGGATATAGGTATAAAAATATAGATATAATAGATATAATCGATATACTTATAAAATATAGATATAATGGATATAGGCATAAAATATAGATATAATACACATAATAGATATAAGTATAAAATGTAGATATAATAGACATAATTACAAAAAATAAATAAAATAAATATAATTGATATAGGTATGAAATATAGATATAAGAAATATAGATATAAAATATAGTTATAATAGATAGGTATAAAATATAGATATAATAGATATATAGAAAGAGGTATAAAATATAGACCTAATAGATATACGTATGAAATATACACAAAATAGATATAATAGATATAGGTATAGAATATAGACATAATAGATATAATAGATATAGGTATAAAATACAGATATTATAGATATAATAGTAGGTATAAAATATAGACATATTAGTATAATAGATATAGGTATAACATATAGACATAATAGGTATAATAGATAGAGGTATAAAATATAGACAAAATGGATATAAGAGATATAGGTATAAAATACAGTTATAATAACGAGAGTTT
>NW_022143772.1:0-25624 GCF_007565055.1 Rhinopithecus roxellana
GGTCAATAGAAATTACCGACACTGAAAAGAAAAATAAATCACAATAAAAAAGGAAAACAGAATGAAACATTCAAGAGCTGTGGAACAACATCAAATGATTTAACACATGTATAATTGAAATTTTAGAATAAGAATATAAAGAGACTATAGCAAAATAAATACTGGGAGAAATATGACTGAGTTTCTTTTTTTTTCTTTTTCAAAATTAAGAATAGATAGTAAACCACAGATCCAAGAAACCCAGTAAACAAAAAACAGATACACACACACACACACACCTCCCCCATGTGCATTACTAAGTTCATATCATATTCAAACTGCTAAAACCTAAAGAAATGGAACAATTTTGAAGGTAGCCAGAGAATGAAAGATGCATTAACTGAAGAGTAACAAGAGCACAATTATTGGAGACTTCTCATCAGAAACCATGCTAGCAAGAAAAAACACAATTATATCTTGAAAGTGCTGCAAGAAAATTAAGTCTACCTAGAATTCTGTATCAAGAAAAAATACCCTTTAAAATTGCAGGAGAAATAAAGACTTCTTCAGACAAACAGGAATAAATTGCTGACAGAACTGCAATACAAAAAGTATTTGTGGGGGTTCTTTAAGGTTAAAAAATTAGAATAGAAATTTGGATCTTCACAAAGAAGTAAAAAACTCTGAAAAGAGATAAATAAATATAAAATACAATGTATTTTATTCTTACATTTTCCAACTTTCTTAAGGTCTAATAGCAAAATAAAATTATATGTAAGTATGGTGTACAATGTGATGTTTTGATACATGAATACATTGTGAAACGATTACCATAATCAAGCTAATTATCACATCCATTGCCTCACATAGTTAGATGGTGTTTATGTTTTGTGTATCACGAGACCACTCAAATCCAAATTTTTGCAATGTTTAAGTATAATAAAATACAACATTATAAACTATAACGTTTACCATGCTGTACAATAGATCCCCAGAAATTATTCCTCCTGGTTAATTCAAACCCTGTACCTTTTGGACAGCATTTCCCCATTTATCATCCTTCCACCCCTGGAAGTCACCATTCTATTCTCTGCTTCTAAGAATTCAAGTATTTACGTTCCATACAGTAGCGAGATTCTGCAGTATACGTCTTTCTATGCCTAGCATATTTCACTTACCATAAGTCCCCCAGGTTGATGCAAGTTGTTGCAAATGACAAAGTTTCCTTTCTTAAAGTTGAATAGTATTCCATTGAATATATACAATGCTCAATAACCCCCAAAAAAGGCCAAAAAAGGACAAAATGGAAATGAAGACAAGTGTAACAATTAGAAAATGGCAAGATCTTAGATTGTAATTCAGCCATATCAATAATTACCCTAAATCTGAAGGTCTAAACATATTATGTTAAGTGACAGATTGCATGATTGGATTTGAAAAAGGAAGACCCAAGTGTATGCTGTCTACGAGAAATCCACTTTAAGTGCAAAGATATAATTAGATTAAAAAAGAACAGATGCATGATTACTAGCTGACATGGGTTTTCCTTTTGAGATGATAAAAAGTTCTGAAATGACATAGTGATGATGGTTGCATGTATCTGTGAATATATGAAAACTCATTGAATTATACACTTTAAAGGATAAGTGCTACATGTGAATTAGATCTCAGTCAGTAAAGTCACTATAAGGTAAAGTCATAGCCAAAAAAGCAAAAAATAAAGACTGATACACCACAGAAACACTAATACTCTTCAAAAAAGGTAAAGTAATTATATTAATTTTAGAAAAGTTGAAAATAGAATATTACATAAAGTGGTAAATGATCCAAAAATATATCAGAATCCTAAATGTATGTACATGTAACAATAGAGCTTCAAAATACATGAAGCTAAACATATATTTGGAAAGAGAAACAGATAAATCTATAATTACAGCAACAACTTAATAACACTCCTTTCTGCAATACATATACAGAAAAATCAGTAAGGATATGGGTCACATGAATAATATTCCCAACCAATAACGTTTAATAGACATTTATAGAACATTCTAAGAAGAGTAGAATGTACCCTCTTTTTAATGAAACATTCAAGAAGGCTGACCAAATTCTGGGTCATGAAATGAACATTAACAACTTTGAAAGTACAGACATTGTATAAAGTGGGTTCTAAAACAATAACAGATCTAAACTAGAAATTGAGAACATAAAGCTATCTAGTAAATTCCCGGAACATCTGGAAATTAAAAAATACACTTTTAAATAACCTGGGGATTAAAGAGGATCTTTGAGGTAAGCTAAAAATCTCGATTGTTTTTAGCTACATTTTAACTGTAAAAAATTTCTAAACATATGATCTAGATTGGGATCGGTAGAGTAATGACTGGCAGGTGGCAGAAGTTAAGAGTATGTGTTTTGGCTATGAATAATGGTGTGTTGGAAGCTAGATGGATCCAGGTAATTTAAGTATCTAGTTTTGTTGTATTTTTAAAATATCCATGAACTGCGCATATTTGAATGTCTGCATGTGACAGTCACAAGAGGGAGAGTTTAAAGATAGTAAGGGAGTGGACAATGTAAATAAATAACAGTGGGTTCCAAGAAGGCTGAAGAAAATGGCATTCAGAGATTAATAAAATGAGAGAGAAAGAAAAGGAAGGTCGACTCAAGCGGGGATGTAAATTTTTCATCAATAAGTTGAAGAGATTCTTGTCTGACGGGAGCTGCTGTCCTCGCTGCACTGTTACCTTGGCTCACGCAATCCTGGCGAAGTCAGTCTCCATTGGTGTCGAGTTTCTTCTCCAAAAATGGAGATACTTACAACAATCCTAAGAGTTTTTGTATCAAAACAAAACAACACAAGAAGATTGTTTTTAAGGTGACTAAAAATTAAAAACACAGTGTTTGCACATGATAGAAAATGAATGCATACTATAGACGATAGATATATACCACCAGGCTTGAAATGTTAGTGTTGGAGCCAACACCAAACTGTGTGTACAGCCAACACCACCAGTGTCACTGCAGCCACAGCTGCCAGCAGGTCCTCCACCCCAGCTGCACTGCCTCTGCCACTGTCGTGAATGCCCTCAGGGCAGCAGGCCCCCTGGCACCTGCCAGCATCCCACTGCCACTGACAAGTGTGCAGCCCCCTGGAGCTGCTGCTACTGCTGCTCCTGGCATGTGCAAACGTGGGCAGATCCCATCGTCACCACACTATGAAACGCTTTGACTGACACCACCCTTTGGAGTGGAGTGACCAGCAGTCAGGGAGCACCTCAGCCACACCCAGCACAGTAGATTCCTAAACAGGAGGAACCTGAGAACAAAGTCAGGGCTCAATACAAGTCCCCAGAGTTAGAGCCCACAGTCCAGGAGTTGGGAGCTGAGAGCTGACCCCCTAGTATCTCCCAGAAATGAAATCAGTCTGCCAAATCCATCTTATATCACAATCAAACCCTCAAGGTCTTCAAATAGGAAACAAAAACAAGAACAAAAAAACATCCAAAGGTCAGCAACCTCAAATATTGAAGGAACATAAGCCCACAAAATGAGAAAGAACTGGCGCAAGAAACTGATGACTCAAAAAGTTAGAGGAACTTCTTTCCTCCAAATGACCACATCACCTCCCCTGCAAGTGTTCTGAACCAGGCTGAGATGGCTCAGATGACAGAAATAGGATTCAGAAAATAGATAGAAATGAAGATCTTTGAGCTACAGGAGTACGTTGCAACCTAATCCAAGGACATGTTAGTGTTTTACACTTTAAAGACAGCTTGCTACCATTTTATAGAGAAAAGAATTGAAGTACAGAACAGATATGTGATTTGCCAAAATCACTCAGCGGCAGTGTGCAAAATCTAGGCCTAAGTGCATATATGCCAACTGCCTTTGCTTCTCTCTCTACCGCAGACTTCCTTCTGCAAGCTCCTCATACCTGTTTGCTCCCAGCTGTATAATAGAGTGTCTCATACACGCTTTGTAAAAAGTCAGACCTTTATTTAAAATGACTATTTTTTCCTGTTAGAAATATGGTAGATTTTAATTAATACAAGAAATGATAGAGTTTCTAGACTGACATAGTGGTGGATGTAATAAATGTGATGCATTCAGTGATCTAAGAGCCAGCACAATAATTGTCCATATTTTAATTATAATCATATTGAAAAGTCACTCTGGGGAAGGGGCGAATTTGAAAAAAAAAAAAGAAATTATGGAGCAAGATGACATCAAAATCAAGTTCTAAATGCAACTCCCCAAGAATCCAAAGCTCTGGTTCCTTCTTTACATGTTAGTTTCTAGTTTAAGATGCCTCACCTCCCCCTTGCTCCAGAATGCCCATGCAACAGAGAACATATGGCACAGAATACGACATACTGTGGCTTCAGCGTTGATCATATGAAGCACACTGCCACATTACAGACCACTAAGTGAATGGGTGCATCCCTGTGACAGGTATGAGTTGTGTCCTTTGAAACCAAGATCCTAAAGTATTTTCTGTGCAAAAGCATTTTGATAATTCCCAATCCCCCCAAATCAATCAAATGAGTAAAAACCAAAACAAAAATAAATACACGCCACAAACTGTGGAAACTGAAAATACTCTATGGTAACCTGTCTTTGGCTCTCGGTTGGAATGGGACTACTGGTGGGATTTAGAAGAGAATGGCTCAGCACTAAGCCACAGCCACTGGCTCATGCATCTGTTATGCTGCTTCTAGAATAGGCAGCAGGGAGCTAAGTGGAAAGGACAGGATACACCAGGAAATAATCAGGTGGGTCCAATAGTTGGCCCCAGGCACACACCTGCCAGCAAGCAGAAATGTTCATACAACATGCGAGGGAGGAAATCAAGAGGAATGGCTGAGTTTTTCATGACTGCAGAATCTGCTCAGGAATTCTATCTGACCTTTGCAATGTCTGATTCTCATCTCTAAAGCAAATTTTATTAACTGCCAAGTCAACCTCCAAAATTCTCCCGTGGAAGAAAAGTTATTTTGGACACGCTCAACCAACTAATTCATGATTCGGCCCATTCAGCAAAATAAATTTTACTTAATTTTATCAGATTGTCAGGCTCTCTTAAGCCCTCATTTCTGTATACATTTTAGGTCTACTAAATTCTTTAACTCAAAGGCAAGCCCTTATCGATAAATTAGGGTCAGAGGTTACTTCTTAATATTCTAGCTACTCTGTACAATAAGGTTAATACATTATATTCTTCATTTTTTTCTTTCTGTACTGGAAAAATAATGGCCCACAAGTTACCCTGAACTGCAAACCTCTTCATTGAACCATATGAAGCTGTTTCTGGGTATTTCATTGTAGAAATTAGAATGTCAAGGTTGAGATTTACAAATTCCTAGGGAGGGCTCCCAACTATGAAGTGGATGTTCTCACAAATAACCCTTCAATATAATATAAAAGAAAAGAGGGGGCGGAGCAAGATGGCCGAATAGGAACAACTCCAGTCTCCAACTCCCAGCGCGAGCGACACAGAAGACCGGTGATTTCTGCATTTTCTTTTTTTTTTTTTTTTTTTTTTTTTGAGGCGGAGTCTAGCTCTGTGGCCCGGACTGGAGTGCAGTGCCCAGATCTCAGCTCACTGCAAGCTCCGCCTCCCGGGTTTACGCCATTCTCCTGTCTCAGCCTCCGGAGTAGCTGGGACTACAGGCGCCCGCCACCTCGCCCGGCTAGTTTTTTTTGTATTTTTAGTAGAGACGGGGTTTCACCGTGTTAGCCAGGATGGTCTCGATCTCCTGACCTCGTGATCCGCCCGTCTCGGCCTCCAAAGTGCTGGGATTACAGGCTTGAGCCACCGCGCCCGGCCTAGATTTCTGCATTTTCAACTGAGGTACTGGGGTCATCTCACTAGGGAGTGCCGGACAATCGGTGCTGGTCAGCTGCTGCAGCCTGACCAGCGAGAGCTGAAGCAGGGCGAGGCATCGCCTCACCTGGAAGCGCAAGGGGGAAGGGGATCCGTTTTCCTAGCCAGGGGAACTGAGACACACAACACCTGGAAAATCGGGTAACTCCCACCCCAATACTGCGCTGTAAGCATACAGGCATTCCAGGAGAATATATCCCACACCTGGCCGGGAGGGTCCCACGCCCACGAAGCCTCCCTCACTGCTAACACAGCAGTCTGCCGCGATCTATCCGCAAGGCAGCAGCGAGGCTGGGGGAGGGGCGCCCGCCATTGCTGAGGCTTAAGTAGGTAAACAAAGCCGCTGGGAAGCTCGAACTGGGTGGAGCTCACAGCAGCTCAAGGAAGCCTGCCTGTCTCTGTAGTCTCCACCTCTGGGGACAGCGCACAGCTGAAGACCAACAGGGGAAGTAGCTGGAGCCGGTGCAGACGCGAACGACTCTGTCTGACAGCTTTGGGGAGAGCCGCGGATCTCCCAACGCGGAGGTTGAGATCTGAGAACGGACAGACTGCCTGCTCAGGTGTGTCCCTGACCCCTGAGTAGCCTAGCTGGGAGAAATCCCCCACTAGGGGCAGTCTGACACCCCACACCTCACAGGGTGGAGTACACCCCTGAGAGGACACTTCCAAAGGAAGAATCAGACAGGTACACTCGCTGTTCAGCAATATTCTATCTTCGGCAACCTCTGCTGCTGATACCCAGGCAAACAGGGTCTGGAGTGGACCTTAAGCAATCTCCAACAGACCAACAGAGAGTCCTTCTGACTGTCAGAAGGAAAACTATCAAACAGGAAGGACACCTATACCAAAACCCCATCAGTTCGTCACCACCATCAAAGACCAGAGACAGATAAAACCACAAAGATGGGGAAGAAGCAGGGCAGAAAAGCTGGAAATTCAAAAAATAAGAGCGCATCTCCCCCTGCAAAGGAGCGCAGCCCATCACCAGCAACGGATCAAAGCTGGTCAGAGAATGACTTGGACGAGAGGAGAGAAGAAGGCTTCAGTCCATCAAACTTATCAGAGCTAAAGGAGGAATTACGTACCCAGCGCAAAGAAACTAAAAATCTTGAAAAAAGAGTGGAAGAATTGACAGCTAGACTAATTAATGCAGAGAAGATCATAAACGAAATGACAGAGATGAAAACCATGACACGAGAAATACGTGACAAATGCACAAGCTTCAGTAACCGACTCGATCAACTGGAAGAAAGAGTATCAGCGATTGAAGATCAAATGAATGAAATGAAGCGAGAAGAGAAACCAAAAGAAAAAAGAAGAAAAAGAAATGAGCAAAGCCTGCAAGAAGTATGGGATTACGTAAAAAGACCAAATCTACGTCTGATTGGGGGTGCCTGAAAGTGAGGGGGAAAATGGAACCAAGTTGGAAAACACTCTTCAGGATATCATCCAGGAGAACTTCCCCAACCTAGTAGGGCAGGCCAACATTCAAATTCAGGAAATACAGAGAATGCCACAAAGATACTCCTCCAGAAGAGCAACTCCAAGACACATAATTGCCAGATTCACCAAAGTTGAAATGAAGGAAAAAATCTTAAGGGCAGCCAGAGAGAAAGGTCGGGTCACCCACAAAGGGAAGCCCATCAGACTAACAGCAGATCTCTCGGCAGAAACTCTACAAGCCAGAAGAGAGTGGGGGGCCAATATTCAACGTTCTTAAAGAAAAGAATTTTAAACCCAGAATTTCATATCCAGCCAAACTAAGTTTCATAAGTGAAGGAGAAATAAAATCCTTTACAGATAAGCAAATGCTTAGAGATTTTGTCACCACCAGGCCTGCCTTACAAGAGACCCTGAAGGAAGCCCTAAACATGGAAAGGAACAACCGGTACCAGCCATCGCAAAAACTTGGCAAAATGTAAAGACCATCGAGGCTAGGAAGAAACTGCATCAACTAACGAGCAAAATAACCAGTTAATATCATAATGGCAGGATCAAGTTCACACATAACAATATTAACCTTAAATGTTAATGGACTAAATGCTCCAATTAAAAGACACAGACTGGCAAACTGGATAAAGAGTCAAGACCCATCAGTCTGCTGTATTCAGGAGACCCATCTCACATGCAGAGACATACATAGGCTCAAAATAAAGGGATGGAGGAAGATCTACCAAGCAAATGGAGAACAAAAAAAAGCAGGGGTTGCAATCCTAGTCTCTGATAAAACAGACTTTAAACCATCAAAGATCAAAAGAGACAAAGAAGGCCATTACATAATGGTAAAGGGATCAATTCAACAGGAAGAGCTAACTCTCCTAAATATATATGCACCCAATACAGGAGCACCCAGATTCATAAAGCAAGTCCTTAGAGACTTACAAAGAGACTTAGACTCCCATACAATAATAATGGGAGACTTCAACACTCCGCTGTCAACATTAGACAGATCAACGAGACAGAAAGTTAACAAGGATATCCAGGAATTGAACTCATCTCTGCACCAAGCGGACCTAATAGACATCTATAGAACTCTCCACCCCAAATCAACAGAATATACATTCTTCTCAGCACCACATCGCACTTATTCCAAAATTGACCACATAATTGGAAGTAAAGTACTCCTCAGCAAATGTAAAAGAACAGAAATTATAACAAACTGTCTCTCAGACCACAGTGCAATCAAACTAGAACTCAGGACTAAGAAACTCAATCAAAACCGCTCAACTACATGGAAACTGAACAACCTGCTCCTGAATGACTACTGGGTACATAACGAAATGAAAGCGGAAATAAAGATGTTCTTTGAAACCAATGAGAACAAAGATACAACATACCAGAATCTCTGGGACACATTTAAAGCAGTGTGTAGAGGGAAATTTATAGCACTAAATGCCCACAAGAGAAAGCAGGAAAGATCTAAAATTGACACTCTAACATCACAATTAAAAGAACTAGAGAGGCAAGAGCAATCACATTCAAAAGCTAGCAGAAGGCAAGAAATAACTAAGATCAGAGCAGAACTGAAGGAGATAGAGACACAAAAAACCCTCCAAAAAATCAATGAATCCAGGAGTTGGTTTTTTGAAAAGATCAACAAAATTGACAGACCGCTAGCAAGGCTAATAAAGAAAAAAAGAGAGAGGAATCAAATAGATGCAATAAAAAATGATAAAGGGGATATCACCACTGACCCCACAGAAATACAAACTACCATCAGAGAATACTATAAACGCCTCTACGCAAATCAACTAGAAAATCTAGAAGAAATGGATAATTTCCTGGACACTTACACTCTCCCAAGGCTAAACCAGGAAGAAGTTGAATCCCTGAATAGACCAATAGCAGGCTCTGAAATTGAGGCAACAATTAATAGCCTACCCACCAAAAAAAGTCCAGGACCAGATGGATTCACAGCTGAATTCTACCAGAGGTACAAGGAGGAGCTGGTACCATTCCTTCTGAAACTATTCCAATCAATAGAAAAAGAGGGAATCCTCCCTAACTCATTTTATGAGGCCAACATCATCCTCATACCAAAGCCTGGCAGAGACACAACAAAAAAAGAGAATTTTAGACCAATATCCCTGATGAACATTGATGCAAAAATCCTCAATAAAATACTGGCAAACCGGATTCAGCAGCACATCAAAAAGCTTATCCACCATGATCAAGTGGGCTTCATCCCTGGGATGCAAGGCTGGTTCAACATTCGCAAATCAATAAACGTAATCCAGCATATAAACAGAACCAAAGACAAGAACCACATGATTGTCTCAATAGATGCAGAAAAGGCTTTTGACAAAATTCAACAGCCCTTCATGCTAAAAACACTCAATAAATTCGGTATTGATGGAACGTACCTCAAAATAATAAGAGCTATTTATGACAAACCCACAGCTAATATCATACTGAATGGGCAAAAACTGGAAAAATTCCCTTTGAAAACTGGCACAAGACAGGGATGCCCTCTCTCACCACTCCTATTCAACATAGTGTTGGAAGTTCTGGCTAGGGCAATCAGGCAAGAGAAAGAAATCAAGGGTATCCAGTTAGGAAAAGAAGAAGTCAAATTGTCCCTGTTTGCAGATGACATGATTGTATATTTAGAAAACCCCATCGTCTCAGCCCAAAATCTCCTTAAGCTGATAAGCAACTTCAGCAAAGTCTCAGGATACAAAATTAATGTGCAAAAATCACAAGCATTCTTATACACCAGCAACAGACAAGCAGAGAGCCAAATCAGGAATGAACTTCCATTCACAATTGCCTCAAAGAGAATAAAATACCTAGGAATCCAGCTTACAAGGGATGTAAAGGACCTCTTCAAGGAGAACTACAAACCACTGCTCAGTGAAATCAAAGAGGACACAAACAAATGGAAGAACATACCATGCTCATGGATAGGAAGAATCAATATCGTAAAAATGGCCATACTCCCCAAGGTTATTTATAGATTCAATGCCATCCCCATCAAGCTACCAATGACTTTCTTCACAGAATTGGAAAAAACTGCTTTAAAGTTCATATGGAACCAAAAAAGAGCCCGCATTGCCAAGACAATCCTAAGTCAAAAGGACAAAGCTGGAGGCGTCACGCTACCTGACTTCAAACTATACTACAAGGCTACAGTAACCAAAACAGCATGGTACTGGTACCAAAACAGAGATATAGACCAATGGAACAGAACAGAGTCCTCAGAAATAATACCGCACATCTACAGCCATCTGATCTTTGACAAACCTGAGAGAAACAAGAAATGGGGAAAGGATTCCCTATTTAATAAATGGTGCTGGGAAAATTGGCTAGCCATAAGTAGAAAGCTGAAACTGGATCCTTTCCTTACCCCTTATACGAAGATTAATTCAAGATGGATTAGAGACTTAAATGTTAGACCTAATACCATCAAAACCCTAGAAGAAAATCTAGGTAGTACCATTCAGGACATAGGCATGGGCAAGGACTTCATGTCTAAAACACCAAAAGCAACGGCAGCAAAAGCCAAAATTGACAAATGGGATCTAATTAAACTAAAGAGCTTTTGCACAGCAAAAGAAACTACCATCAGAGTGAACAGACAACCTACAGAATGGGAGAAAATTTTTGCAACCTACTCATCTGACAAAGGGCTAATATCCAGAATCTACAAAGAACTCAAACAAATATACGAGAAAAAAACAAACAACCCCATCAAAAAGTGGGGAAAGGATATGAACAGACATTTCTCAAAAGAAGATATTCATACAGCCAACAGACACATGAAAAAATGCTCATCATCACTGGCCATCAGAGAAATGCAAATCAAAACCACAATGAGATACCATCTCACACCAGTTAGAATGGCAATCATTAAGAAGTCAGGAAACAACAGGTGTTGGAGAGGATGTGGAGAAATAGGAACACTTTTACACTGTTGGTGGGATTGTAAACTAGTTCAACCATTATGGAAAACAGTATGGCAATTCCTCAAGGATCTAGAACTAGATGTACCATATGACCCAGCCATCCCACTACTGGGTATATACCCAAAGGATTATAAATTAGTCTACTACAAAGACACATGCACACGTATGTTTATTGCGGCACTATTCACAATAGCAAAGACTTGGAATCAACCCAAATGTCCATCTGTGACAGACTGGATTAAGAAAATGTGGCACATATACACCATGGAATACTATGCAGCCATAAAAAAGGATGAGTTTGCGTCCTTTGTAGGGACATGGATGCAGCTGGAAACCATCATTCTTAGCAAACTATCACAAGAAGAGAAAACCAAACACCGCATGTTCTCACTCATAGGTGGGAACTGAACAATGAGATCACTTGGACTCGGGAAGGGGAACATCACACACTGGGGTCTATCATGGGGAGGGGGGAGGAGGGAGGGATTGCATTGGGGAGTTATACATGATATAAATGATGAATTGATGGGTGCTGACGAGTTGATGGGTGCAGCACACCAACATGGCATAAGTATACATATGTAACAAACCTGCACGTTATGCACATGTACCCTAGAACTTAAAGTATAATAAAAAAAAAAAAAAAAAAAAAAAAAAAAAAAAAGAAAAGAAGGTGACACATTTGTGCATAGGCTATGTTTGGCATGGCCTGAAAATTATTTTAAGATTCACCACTTGTAATTTGGAGATACATTTTCAATAAACATTTACTTATACTAACTTATTTCACTATACATTGTTTCTGTCATCCTAAAATGTTTTTATTCTCATTTTCATGAAAGTATATGTATGTGTTTATGCGTGTATATACACACACCTATATAAAGTACAAGATCTCATTGTAATATGATGATATTTTAAGGGACTATTACCAAGCCTGGACAAAAACATTTTGTCATTTTGTTCAAAACAAACCTGGTATTTATCAGGTTACAATATTCCTTATCTATTTATTTATTTGAGAAAAGTTAAATATCAAAAATTAAAGTATGTGTACAACATTATATACACACACATTGTGGAATGGCCAAATCAAGCTAACTAACATGTGTATTATCTCTGTGTGGTGACAACACTTCAAAGCTACTCTCTTAGCAATTTTCAAGTACATAATAAAGTATTATTAACTGCAGTCATCATGGTATACAATGGATCTCTTGAATTTATTCCTCCCGTCTAACTGAAATTTTTTATCTTTTGACCAACATCTTCACAATCCTCTCCAACATTCCTTTTTAAATATTTGAAGTTTGAATTAAGAGGTTTTGAGTATTATTTATTACTTTTAAGTTAATTATTCCAAGATCTATGTACCTCTTTTTCAGAAGATTTCTATTTAAAAAGGAAGTAATGTAAAATCTGTAGGACCTCTTTGTTAGACGGTATAATATTCTATTCTACTTGTCTGTTTTTATTAGAAAACATTGGAAATTAAAGTTTCCTGGTGCCTCATTAAGTTAAGAGAGTTAGAATTGTATGCCACCTTTGTACCTGCCTCAAACTAAATAAGATTTGCAAATAGGTGTCCCCTGTAACTGATCAATGTGATTAATTGTATTAAATGTGGTCAGGTGACCCACCCGCCACACACATTTTGAGAGCAGTCATCCAGTCCTCTTGATAAAGCTGAGTTATGTGTTCAGGGCCAGTCCCTGTGCCCACCCCTTAAGTGGGTAAAGCTAGCCTGTGGTGTGTGTGTGGCTGAGGTCGGGGAGGGAGTCTGCCTGGAGCAGAGGAAGTAACATCTCAAATTTACTAGTATTGCTGCTGCACAAACCGTCACAATGAACTTCTGTCCCTTAGTATCTTGAAATGTTCTCAAAGAAACTCTGGCCAATTCAGAAGATTCTTATCTTCCAGATCCTAAAATAGTAGACCCAAAAGTCTATTTAAAGTTTCATTACATGACTCATACCTGTAGTCTCCATTTCTCAGGAGGTTAAAAAGGGAGGATGGCTTGAGGCCAGGTGGTGGAGGCTGCCATGAGCTATGATGGTGCCACCGCACTGCAGCCTGGGCAACACAGCAATAACCTTTCTCTTTAAAAAACGTTATTGGGTGTTTTAATTATTATAATGAACTATTGATTGACTAATCGATAACATTTTACTAGATACAGAGAGCATCTCTTGGGTGGCTTCACTGTAATTACAGACCTAGTTTTTATCATCTTATTTTCTAAATGTTCTTACGTTTATCTCACTAAGTAACACTCACTCATTCTAGATATGACCAGACACCATTATCATCTTTTAACCTTAGGTATTAGAAAAACAAACCACTGGCCGGGCGCGGTGGCTCAAGCCTGTAATCCCAGCACTTTTGGAGGCCGAGACGGGCGGATCACGAGGTCAGGAGATCGAGACCATCCTGGCTAACCCGGTGAAACCCCGTCTCTACTAAAAAATACAAAAAGCTAGCCGGGCGAGGTGGCGGGCGCCTGTAGTCCCAGCTACTCGGGAAGCTGAGGCAGGAGAATGGCGTAAACCCGAGGGGCGGAGCTTGCAGTGAGCTGAGATCCGGCCACTGCACTCCAGCCTGGGTGACAGAGCGAGACTCCATCTCAAAAAAAAAAAAAAAAAAAAAAAGGAAAACAAACCACTGATACTGGGGATATTTAAAGGAATATGATTTGTTTAGAGATCACTATTTGAAATTTAAAATTCTCTCTAAAACCTAAATTTTTAAATGATTGGTAATCATATTTCTAGCTACATTTATCCAGGTAAATTATACTCATTCATTATTACCACTTGGCACTTTTAAACCAAGTAGATTTATTTCATTTCTATCAATAATTATTATTCACGTGTGCAATTCATATGAAATTCATCTTAATGAAACTCACCAATTCAAGTAGGATGTTCTCAGGTCTTCAGTCAAGAACCTAACGATGGTTTCATTTCCTTCTTTTCAAAATAAAATCCGTGTGCAGTTAATGATATAATGACTCTAATGCATGGAAGATGTCAGAAATTAATGCAATGCCTTGCAAGACGTGAAGCTTTTTCTTGTAAAGAATGGGTGAAGAGTGCAGTGGGAAATGGAACGCTCACCCTGCTTTAATGTTACTCAACGCCCACAAAGCCTGGAGCTTCAGTGTTAAATCATGATTTTATTCTTTGCCTAAATCATTTTTCCCTTTTTCTTCAATATTTTTGTGTTTTATTTTTTAAATAACTGAATCATAGAAAGTAACTGCAGTGCTGTAAGCCTAGGGTTGTAATTTTAAAACTAGTTGAGAACATATAAATTACTCATTTTCTTTTTCACTGGTTATTGCTCTTTGGGAAAAAAAAAGACAACTGTGGGGATATTAGGGATCTTCTAGTCCAATTTATTTTATGGATGAGCAAACCTGGGCAAACAGAGATGAAGCAAGTGCCTCAAATCAAATCATTACCTAGTAGCAGAGCAGCGTGGACACCCTGGTTGCCCTCCCAGTGGTGCCCACACACCAGCCAACGTCCTTGGTGGTTCCCAGATTCAACAGGAGCTTCTTCCATGGACCTTTCATTTGAAAACAACACAGACGTGCAGGTCTTCTCCATCTGTGTACACACAAATTTAAGAAACACCTTTCTCTATCATTAAAAGGCCTTTGCTTGTCTTTTCCTTTAAAACCGCCGAGTTAGGAAATTTAATAAAGGGGTAGAACGTGGTTTTGCTGGGCTCCTGCCTCCCTGCTCTGGGTCCTCGGCTGTTCCCACAGATGCCTTCCCCTCGCACTCTCTGGCGCTGGAACAAGAGGGAGGATCAATCCCAAGAGCTTCAGGAGTGTCCCCACCAGCAGTATTTGCAATCAAGAAGGTGCAGTCTTCTGTTTAACCCTATCTCTCTGGTGAAGGAATGTGCGATAGTCATGTGGATAATTTTGGACCAATAGTCCTACTTGTTACCGCCTCCATTAAGCCACAAATATTTATTCACATACTTATTTATATCCCTCTTGTTTCCAAAGGATTTGTGGCCATTCCACACCCTGTAGGAAGCCAGTGTTTTTGACTGTGTTTAAGGCAAGTCTTCTGCAGCTTTTAGTGTACATATTCTAAGGTTTTAGACATTTTTAGTCTTTACGTACTACTAAGATCTATCAGACTGTCCCTAAAGCTAACTACAAAAAAAGAAAAATAACTAAAATGGCAACAAGTAAGAACAGTAGCTGACCATCAAAATAGCCAGATTGTTTTAAGTGAAAATATTTGCTTATACAAAAATAAATTGAAAAGTTATGTACTCAAGGTCTAAGCTCCTTTTTACATTTGTCTCTTAGTAAAATGTTAATTCAATGTAAATGGTATTTTTCTACCTTAAGTAAATGTACCCCTCTTGACTATAAATTAATAGAAATAGATGCAGTTATAAGATTTTAAAATATTCCCTTTTTAAAAGTAACATCTAAGTTATATAAATATTAAAATCTACACAGGAAACAGTACACGATCGGGTCAACATCTTACCACAAGCATCACAAGTTAATTATTAATTTTCTATAATCAAGTAATTTATTTCTATGTATTAAAACATACAGGGTCCCACATAAATTATTGTTAATTGCATTAGTGTCATTGGTAGTGCTATATATGTTCCACTGAGCTTTAATGAGAGCTGTTTAAATACACACTATAATAAACATATTACATATCAGGATTTTTTTCCCCTAAACCTGCAGTTGTGAAGGAAAAATGCAATCAGAAATGAAGAGTAATAAAAATGGTAGGATGTAATAGAATCCTGGAGATGACCATGGAGAATAAGTTGTTTGGAAATTGTCTTTCTTTACTTTCAGCCAGTGTCCCGTCACATAATAACCTAACTTATTGTTCTCATCAACTTCTACAATAGTGCTCAAATGTTAATATGGGTAACAAATGTCTCAGGAAATTTGCTAAAATGAAGGTTCTGATTCCATGGGTCAATAATGGGATGCCTGATTTTGGATTTCTAACAATCTCTCAGCCAATCCCAGTGCCACTGGCTTGCAATCATAATTTGAGTAGCAAGGTTGCAGCGCAGTGAGTCTCAAATGTGGTCCATCATCCACCCACCTGCGACAGATTCACAGGATTGCTTGTTTAAAAAAAAAATACAGGAATGCTAGGAATCACTCCAGATCCAGTGAATCTACATTTTGAGACTAGAGCCCACTTTTTAGCAAATCCTCCATGTGAAAGTTTACAGACAGCAAAGTTTGAAAAGCCCTGCTCCACAGGAATTCTCCAACTCAAAGGTATATGTGCCTTTAACTCTAAAAGTTAGACATCAGAGTCAAGGGCACCTTTTCTCAAAATAATCAAATTGAGACAAGGCTGTCAAACAGAGAACTGGTGCAAACAATTACTGCCCCCAAACAGTAATGCCCGATCATCAACTGTTTGAGAAGCTCTGTCTCCTTGTCTCTTTATTTGGTGACATAGTCTTTAACTCCAAGAACAATAGCCCTCCAACGCCAGCTGCATTAGAATCACCTGGTGGGCATCCTAAGCAAGATTTCTGGGCCCACCCCAGAGTTTCTGAGTAATTAGATCTGGGTTGGGGTCCAAGCATCTGCATTTCTGATTTCCCATGTGATGCAGATGCTGCTGGTTTGGAGAACACACTTTGTCCTAGACTATTGCATAGTGTGGATCACTCAAAAAGTCTAGAATTTTGGTGTTCCATTGCATTTATTTATTCATTCCAAGTATTATTTAAAATGAGCACATTTATTGTCCACAAACTGCCCACATGACGAGACAGTGCACAGGCCTTAAGAATGAAACAAAATATTGGTCCCTGTTTTCTGGGATGTTATAATCCAAGTAAATTGATCAAACTAACTCATAAAATCACTCAACGATACTTCAAGGAAGCACATAGCAACGTGTTAAAAATGAATGAGTTATACTCAGAGAACTCCAAAAGTTTTAACCCAGCTTGGATTGGGTTAGCTTAGATTGGGTTAGCTTGGATGGATTTAATGAAAAATATGGCAGCTAATGTGTTCCTGTTAGACGTGATAGCAAATTGAAAGAACATTAACTCAGTATTTGTAGATTCTTTGGTCTTTTCTATGAAAGCGATTGTATCTTCTTCAAATGAGAAGTGCTTGGTACCTTCCTTTCTGATCCTTATATTTTACATTTATTTTATCTAAAAATAATTTCCTATTGTGTTTTTTCAAACATGCAATATTTCATGTGGTTCTCAAACAGGCCTGCCACAGTGCATGATCTGAGTGGATTCATTCACAACCTATTCACATGGGGTTCGAAGGAAACAGCTCCCCTTGAAGCTGGGCTCTGGGCTTTCTATTCGCCTCAAATCTGATATGAGCAATGTGACCCGAAAGGTTACGCATTGGTCTTCAAGTTTTTTGTATCCTTCCAGAAATTGTATGCGTCTTCATTTAGAGATGGATATTTCAGAATATTTTCAACATTTTTTAAAATTAAGTTTTCAAATATTACATATTGTCTGTAACTTGTTTTATTCAACTAACATATGTAACTTAGACATTTTCCATGAATACAGTTTTTTTTAAGCCTTTCAAACTTCCCACTTTATAGACTGACCATTGTTTGTTTCACCAGCCTGCTATTAACATATATGAGGTTGTTTTCAATGATTTGCTCTTATAAACAAGACCAGCGTAGGCAAACCCTCAAAAGAGACTCAGCTCAGGAGGGTTGTTGGCTTCACCCAGGAAAGAATTCAGGAACGAGCCAACAGAGAAAGAAAGCAAGTTTCTTAGAGCAACAGGGCACAGCAAAATGGCGGCTCCATAGCCAGAGCCGGGCTTTCTCATAGGCAGAGCAGCCTAGAGGGAAACTCAGGAATTGCTGGCTAGCTTTATTTATGTCCACTCTTAACTATGTACTTAACTGAGGGGTGAGGTATTCAGAATTTTCTAGAAGAGGAATGGGAAGTTCTGGGAACTATATAAGGTAACTACAGGTCATTGTCATGGCATTTGTAAACTGTCATGGTGCTGGTGGGAGTGTCCTTATGCTAATGAGCAGTGAGAACAACTAGAGGTCGTTTTTGCCCCATCTGCTGGTTTTTCTTTTTTCTTTTCTTTCTTTCTTTTTTTTTTTGAGATGCAGTCTCGCTGTGAGTGATGCCCAGACTCCCAGACTGGCATGATCTTGGCTCACTACAACCTCTGCCTGCCAGGTCCAAGTGATTCTCCTGCCTCAGCCTCCCTAGTAACTGGGATTACAAGCACACACTCTTATGCCTGGCTAAATTTTGTATTTTTAGTAGAGACAGGGTTTCACCATGTTGGTCAGGCTGGTCTCGAACTCCTGACCTCAAGAGATACACCCACCTCGGCCTCTCAAAGTGCTGGGATTACAGGCATGAACCACCATATCTGGCCTCTGTTGGTTTCTTTACTGCATCCTGTATTGGTCAGAGGGTTGGTGATTGGTTTTCGAAAATAAATCCTGCTGATCTCCTAACTCAAGACCACAATTAACAAAATCATTCGTAAGTTACACAGTGAGTAGTCAAGCTACATGATCGATCATGAGAAGTAAACTGCCAGTTCAAAGAAAAGGTGTGCATTTTTTATTTTGCTAGTATTGCCAAAATGCCCTCTGTAGGGGTTGAAGGTATGGGCAGACCAAAAGGCTGTGTAAAAACCAAAGTTTTACCCTCTATGGTTACATCACATGTGGAATGTTCCCAATCTGATAGCAAAAAGTGATGCTACAGATAATTTGAATTTCCATTTCTAGTGTTAGCAGTAGAGGTTGGCATCTTTTCTTATGTTTAAAGGCTATTTTTACTTCCCATGCCTTGAACCCTTTATTCATTCTCTTTTCCCATTTTTCTTTAAGATTATTAGTATTTTTCTTACCATTTGTTTGACTTTTGTTTTTCAGTAAACTTTAATTTATTAGGAAGATCCTCTTCTTTCTGTTCCCTCCAAGGTATGAACCCAAACATATTATTTTAGTTGTTGGATGGTTTTACCTTAGGAAATGAAGAGTTTTCTTTTTAACAAAGTAAGTTTATAAAATATAATAAAGGCCGGGAGCGGTGGCTCATGCCTGTAATCCCAGCACTTTGGGAGGCTGAGGCAGGTGGATCACCTGATGCCAGGAGTTCAAGACCATCCCGGCCAACATGGTGAAACCTCATCTCTACTAAAAATTCAAAAATTAGCCAGGTGTGGTGATGCGTGCTTGTAGTTCCAGCTACTCAGGAGGCTGAGGCAGGAGAATCGCTTGAACCTGGGAGGTGGAGGTTGCAGTGAGCCGAGATCGCACCACTGCACTCCAGCCTGGTGACAGAGCAAGACTCCCTCCCCCCCCAAAAAAATTAAAAAAAATAAAAAAATAAAGTATATCATTTTTATTTCCACTGGATTTTGAATAATAGTTTTAAAAACCCACTTAAAACTTACAAAGAAAAATTATTATTTTTATAAGTTATTTTAATGAGTTTAATTTTTATATTCAAGTCGTTTATCCCTTAGAAGTGTAATCTGGTGAACTTCGTGAAATACATATCACACTTACCTATGTTTTCTCCAGACAGCCACAGGTTGTTTTGTTAATAATATCATTTATTTAAATGTATTTCCATATTATCTATAGTGATGTTTCTTATTTATGGTTGATAATAGTTATTTGTTCCATCTCTGTTTTTTCTTGACCAGTTTCACCAACAATGTGTCAGTTTTACGAGTCTCTTAAACCAACCTCTGGCTTTGGTGATCCTCTGTGTGATTTACTATTCTATAGTTACTTTTACATTCTATTTTTTTCATTGTTCCACCTTTTGCATTTTTTTTTGCTGTTATTTTTCTAATTTCTTAAAAGAAATGTGTCTTTGGTACATTGTTTTTAAGGCTTCATTTTATTCTAATTAATGTGTGCATTTACAATTTAAAAACCAAACCCATGCCATTAGCTAAATCCATAGGTCTTGAAATGTGCAAACTATTTTAAAATTACTTTCAATTCAAAATATTTTATAAATTTATAATTTGTAATTATAAATTATTGTAATTTCTTCTTTGATTTGTGGGTTATTTGGAAGTATATTATGTCTTTTTCAAATGTTTGATAAATTTCTAGTTTTCTGATGTCTAGCTTAATTCCATTGTCTTCAAGAAGTATATTTTATATGATTTTAATGTTTAGAAATAATTTGAAACTTGATTTATAACCCAGAATAGGATCAATTTTTGTAAATGTTTTATGTGTACTACATACAAAACAATATGTATTTTGTAGACATTGGAAATAATATTCTAGAAATGTCATTTTGGTCTGGTGTGCTAATATCTTTTATGCGCTAATGGATATTTTTTGTCTGCTTATCTTATTAGTTAACGTCTTGCACAGTGCTGGATGTGTTTATATTCTCTTTTGGTGTTTTTCTTTTGCTTTCTATATTTTAAGCCTATGCCACTAGATGGATTCAAATCCATAATTATTACATCTTCTTTGTGAATTGGTCCTTTTTTATCATTATGAAATGCCCATCTTTAATGTTTTTTGTTGTTTATTTTGATTTTAAATATATTTTTGTTGTTCTATGCAGTTAATATTTATTTGGATTTACCCAAATATTTATCTTTTTGTCTTCACTCTTTCTTGTGTCTCTGAACCTTCATTGGGAGTGTTTTTTCTTCTCCCTGAAAGACACCCATTAGTGTGAATTTAAGAGTGACGAACTGCATTAAGTTTATTTGTAAAATTATAATTATTTAATCTTTATTTTTTAAGGATGTATACTTTTGGATGTGGAGCTTCAAATATACTTTCTTCTTGATTCTATTGTTTCTGCTTAGAAGCCAGCTGCCCATTTTATCATTGTTTTTTTGAAATTAATCTGTGTTTTTTTCTCTGGTTACTTTTATGATTTCTTGTTTCCCTTAGTTCCAGCTATGTCACCGTGATATTATGAAGAATTTTTTAAAGTATGTATTATTATGTTTGTTATTCATATACCTCTTTAACTGGTAGCTAGATCTCTTCTGTCATTTTCAGAAAATTGTTAACCCTTATTTCTTCAAATTGTTCTCTGTCTCATTCTTTTTCCTCTGTGTTTCATTCTAAATATTTTCTGTGCATTTATCTTGCCATACTTTAATCTTCCTCTGTGTTTATTCTACTTTTACCTCATTCTTTGAGTCTTTAATTTTATTGATTATATATTTTTTTGTTTTAGAATTACCATTTGGTACATTTTTGTAGATTCCAGTAGTCAGGTCAAGTTCTTTATCCTGTCTTTTATTTCTCTGAACATATTAAAACTGATTATTTTAATGCCTGTGAGTGAGAAATCTGTCACCTGTCTTCTCTGTGTCTGTTTCTATTTTTTGTTGTGTTTTGTGGCATGCATGATTGTCTATTTCCTTCCCCATTGCCTGGTAACTATTAATTACCATGACAGGTTGTGAGACATGTTGAAAAACTACAGAATAGTTGGAGGACTATGATGTTACTTCTTTGCAGAGAACTGCTCGTTGCTGCTGGTAGCAGATTAGAAACCTCAGACACCCTGGATCACATTTTTCAATTCCAGGGAGAATTGTGATTTGAAGCTGTCTTGGTATCTTTACAAACAACTCTTATTTCTGGGGTAGAGTCTCTTCAAGTCTCAAGCCCAAACCAGTAAATTTACTAACACTGATCTCCATTCTCGTGGTCCCCAAGACTCCAATGTGCCCCAGCCCTGTGCCTCTGTTGCGTGTCCCCTGCAACATCGGAACCTCTTGGGGGTAGGCTCTGGTTGAGTGATACTTCCGGTCGTACACGGGCTCCAATTTCTGACTCAACACCCAGAGTTTGCTTATTATGTCAGATATTGGCACCATAATTTTTTTATTGCATTGTTAGATCTCTAATCTTGAAAACTCAACTGAAGTGAACAGGGGAAAGAAAATATTTTGTATTTACCCATAATTTTGCAGTCACTGCCTAAACGTTTTCTGGCTTATGTAGTTGCCCCTTTCCAGTCCTTTCCAGGTGAAGCACACTTTTCCTGGGATGTTTTGTCTACACCCATTGGTTTTTCTAGTTGCCAGCTTCTCTTAACACACAGTCCTGGATATGTGAGGCAAGAAGGAAGCCCAGGGAAGCCAACACCATCTTTTCCCTCAAACCCTGAGTTTGCTGGCTGATCTGCCATCTTCTCTCCAGTTTTCAGAATCTTTTAATATTTATTTTATATATTCCACCCAGGGTGTTAGCTATACTTAGCAGGGTATATAGGGAAAACTCTATTTCATCTATTCAGCTATCTTTCTTTGCTTTTTAGTTATACAAGTATATTAACTAAAATTCACGTTTCCTAAACATTTAGATTTAAAATGCAACAGCAGTTGGAAGGTTATGCTACCAAAAAAAAAAAAAAAATGTTTACTAAATTTCAAAGATAGTGGTAGCATTGCTCAAGAAATTTTACTGATCTATGTATTTTGTTGTAAAATGCTGATTTTTAGTAAACCAAGTTGTTTTCTGCTGCTGTCAATTTTATACTCTTCCTTGCACCTCATCCTTGGAATGTACAATTCTCACATTTCAAAGCAGGAGCTGGGAAGAGACAGCAGACAGTGGGGAACCTATCCCACAGCAGGCAGATTCATTCCAGAAGACTGAGCACAGAACTGAGCATTTGAGCTCCCTCCTCTTATATTCCCCGACTGGTCACAGCACATTTTTCATTTCCGTATGAGTGTAGGGGAAGCAGTATACATGATTTCATTTGATTTTAACAAATATTTATTAAGCATCTACTTTGCAACAGTTGTTTTGCTTGTTGCTTGGAGATACAGAGACAGCAAAGGGTAGGAGTTCCCCCGTCCCCTCCGGAGGTTCAGAGGCAGAGCCTTCCAGGAGCAGCAAGTCTCTTGCATCAGTATGGTAAGAGCTGAGTGAGGAGAGCTGCAGCATTGCCCTGGGGCCTTGGCTAAGGGAGGATGCAAAAAATAGTCCCATCACTGGGTATCTACCCAAGTGAATATAAATCATTGTATTATAAAGAAACATGCATCTCTATGTTCATTGTATCACTATTCATGATAGCAAAGACATGGAATCAACCCAAATGCCCATCCATGGTAGACTGGATAAAGAAAATGTGATACATACACACTATGGAATATTATGCAGCTATAAAAAAGAATGAGATCATGCCCTTTGCAGAGACACGGATGAAGCTGGAAGCCATTATCCTCAGCAAATTAACACAGGAACAGAAAAGCAAACACTGCATGTTCTCACTCATTAGTGGGAACTGAACAATGAGAACACGTGGACACAGGGAGGGGAACATCACACACCGGGGCCTGTCAAGAGGTGGGGTGAGGGAGGGAGAGCATCAGGATAAATAGCTAATGCATGTGGGGCTTAGTATCTAGGTGATGGGTTGATGGGTGCAGCAAACCACCATGGCACATGTTTACCTACGTAACAGACCTTCACGTTCCGCACATATATCCCGGAATTTAAAATAACCTTTTTTCCAAAGAAAATAGCCTCTGAGCCCCTTTTGTGAAAGTAACCACCTCTTGCTAAAGGGGGCAAATCCAGAGAAAGGGAAAAGTACCTTCAAAGACCTGATCGTAGTTTTAATTATAAGGCAAGTGGAGTTATCTTTGGTGGTTCTGTTCACATTTTCTTCCAGAAACTGCCTAATCAGCTCTACTTTTGGTGACGTCATACTGATTGACATCCCCAGTTAAGTGTTAAAGTCATGTTACAAGTTTTATTCTTAGGCATGAGTGATTTGATTTTCTCATTTCAGTCATAGCGGTACTTTGGAAATGAATACAAATGTTGAATGCTGCTAGTTTCAAGGCTAGTAATAAAATTTCCAACACTCTGGCACTTGAGCATTTGATAAAAATTGACTTACAGTAAGAATATTTAAAGCCTAGTCAAATGCCCCATCTATCTGACTATAACCACAATTAAAACTCCAAAACTGAAGAACAAAGAAAGGAGTGGGATGAAGAAGCGAGGAAGGGAGGAAAGGAGCAACAATGTGAAAGAGAAAGAAAAGACATTGGGTGCTGCTATCCAAAGATGCATGGAGGCTGACGGCTCAGTGAGCATCTCTTACTGAACACCTAAAAGGGGCCAGGTACTGAGGGCATCAGAGTGGCCCTAGACGGATGTAACCAAGGGAGGGCCAGCTTCACAGGCGTGCAAACTGTGCCTAGATACCGGGCCTTTTTATCTGAAGGATGCTGAGCTTGGTTTAATGCTCTGTTCTTGCTATCTTAAAATTTACAGGCTGGGTGGGTGGCTCACGTCTGTAGTCCCAGAACTTTGGGAGGCCAAGGAGGGTGAGTCACTTGAGATCAGGAGTTTGAGACCAGCCTGGCAAATATGGCAAAATGCCATCTCTTCTAAAAATGCAAAAAATTAGCTAGGTTTTGTTACCTATGACTGTAATCCCAGCTATTTAGGAGGCTGAGGCAGGAGAATCCCTTGAACCCAGGAGGCAGAAGGTGTAGTGAGCCAAGATTGCACCACTACGCTCCAGCCTGGGTGAGAGAGTGAAACTCTGTCAGAAAGAAAGAAAAAGAGGGAAGGAAGGAAGGGGGAAGGAGGAAGGATGGATGGAAGGAAGGAAGGAAGGAAGGAAGGAAGGAAAGAAGGAAGGGGAAGGAAGGAAGGAAAAGAGAAAGAAAGAAAAAAAGAGAAAGAAAAAAGAAACAAAGAAAGAAAGGGAAAGAGGGAGAAGAAGGAAGGAGGGAAGGAAGGAAGGAAGGAGGGAAGAAGGAAGGAAGGAAGGAAGGAAGGAAGAAAGAAAGAAAGAAAGAAAGAAAGAAAGAAAGAAAGAAAGAAAGAAAGAAAGAGAAAAAAGAAAGAAAGAAAGAAAAAGAAGAAAGAAAAAGAGAGGAAGGAAGGAAGGAAAGAACAGAGGGAGGGAAGGAGGTGGGGAGGAGGGGAGGAAGGGAAAGGGGGAAGGGAGGAAGGGAGGAAGGAAGGGAAAAGTAATATAAAACAATTTTACCTAAGAACTTGTGTTTTTTAGGTGAAATTGGATGGAACAACAGACCATGCACATAAGTGGAGCAGATATGGGCGATATGTTTGTCTCTTGTTCCCACTCCCTGATTGCACAGAGTATTGCAATGATCCACAAGCACAGGATTCTGGTGGCCTGCAAATGGGTGGGGGTTCAGCAGGATCCACTTGAATACAAAGTAAACGTTAGTGGGGAAACTGGTCACCTTAGGAGGCTGTAATCTTTATTCAAACCGAGTATCCGAAACGCAGAAAGACCATGGCAAAGCAGGAATCACAATCAAAGGCCCTTCCATATCCTTTCTTAACAAGTG
>NW_022143773.1:0-3968 GCF_007565055.1 Rhinopithecus roxellana
TCATCTGTGGATATTTCCTTTGTCACTGTAATGTTCATTGCGCTATGAAGTATCTAATTGCAGATTTCCAGAAAACTGTGCTAACAAACAGATCACAGAAGAGAAACGTGTAACTCTGTGAGTTGCATTCACACATGGCAATGCAGTTTCTCAGAAAGCTTCTCTTTAGTTATTATGTGAGGATATTTCCCTTATCACCATGGGCCCCAATAGGCTCCCAAATATCACTTTGCAGATTCCACGAAAAGAGTGTTAGCAAACTGCTTCTTGAGGCAGAGGTTGTAACTCTGTGAGATGAACTCACAGATCAGAAAGAAGTTTCTCAGAAAGCTTCTTTCACGTTTTGAACGGATGAAATTTCCTTTATCAGCGTAGGCCTCAATGTGATCCAAAGAAGCCCTTCTCAGATTCCTCAAAGACAGTGTTAATGGACTGCTCCACGAAACATAAGTGTAACTCTGTGAGATGAATTCACACATCACCAAGAAGTTTCTAAGAAAGCTTCTTTCTTGTTTTCATCTGTGGATATTCCTTTGTCACTGTAATGTTCATTGCGCTATGAAGTATCTAATTGCAGATTTCCAGAAAACTGTGCTAACAAACAGATCACAGGAGAGAAACGTGTAACTCTGTGAGTTGCATTCACACATGGCAATGCAGTTTCTCAGAAAGCTTCTCTTTAGTTATTATGTGAGGATATTTCCCTTATCACCATGGGCCCCAATAGGCTCCCAAATATCACTTTGCAGATTCCACGAAAAGAGTGTTAGCAAACTGCTTCTTGAGGCAGAGGTTGTAACTCTGTGAGATGAACTCACAGATCAGAAAGAAGTTTCTCAGAAAGCTTCTTTCACGTTTTGAACGGATGAAATTTCCTTTATCAGCGTAGGCCTCAATGTGATCCAAAGAAGCCCTTCTCAGATTCCTCAAAGACAGTGTTAATGGACTGCTCCACGAAACATAAGTGTAACTCTGTGAGATGAATTCACACATCACCAAGAAGTTTCTAAGAAAGCTTCTTTCTTGTTTTCATCTGTGGATATTCCTTTGTCACTGTAATGTTCATTGCGCTATGAAGTATCTAATTGCAGATTTCCAGAAAACTGTGCTAACAAACAGATCACAGAAGAGAAACGTGTAACTCTGTGAGTTGCATTCACACATGGCAATGCAGTTTCTCAGAAAGCTTCTCTTTAGTTATTATGTGAGGATATTTCCCTTATCACCATGGGCCCCAATAGGCTCCCAAATATCACTTTGCAGATTCCACGAAAAGAGTGTTAGCAAACTGCTTCTTGAGGCAGAGGTTGTAACTCTGTGAGATGAACTCACAGATCAGAAAGAAGTTTCTCAGAAAGCTTCTTTCACGTTTTGAACGGATGAAATTTCCTTTATCAGCGTAGGCCTCAATGTGATCCAAAGAAGCCCTTCTCAGATTCCTCAAAGACAGTGTTAATGGACTGCTCCACGAAACATAAGTGTAACTCTGTGAGATGAATTCACACATCACCAAGAAGTTTCTAAGAAAGCTTCTTTCTTGTTTTCTCTGTGGATATTCCTTTGTCACTGTAATGTTCCTTGCGCTATGAAGTATCTAATTGCAGATTTCCAGAAAACTGTGCTAACAAACAGATCACAGAAGAGAAACGTGTAACTCTGTGAGTTGCATTCACACATGGCAATGCAGTTTCTCAGAAAGCTTCTCTTTAGTTATTATGTGAGGATATTTCCCTTATCACCATGGGCCCCAATAGGCTCCCAAATATCACTTTGCAGATTCCACGAAAAGAGTGTTAGCAAACTGCTTCTTGAGGCAGAGGTTGTAACTCTGTGAGATGAACTCACAGATCAGAAAGAAGTTTCTCAGAAAGCTTCTTTCACGTTTTGAACGGATGAAATTTCCTTTATCAGCGTAGGCCTCAATGTGATCCAAAGAAGCCCTTCTCAGATTCCTCAAAGACAGTGTTAATGGACTGCTCCACGAAACATAAGTGTAACTCTGTGAGATGAATTCACACATCACCAAGAAGTTTCTAAGAAAGCTTCTTTCGTGTTTTCATCTGTGGATATTCCTTTGTCACTGTAATGTTCATTGCGCTATGAAGTATCTAATTGCAGATTTCCAGAAAACTGTGCTAACAAACAGATCACAGAAGAGAAACGTGTAACTCTGTGAGTTGCATTCACACATGGCAATGCAGTTTCTCAGAAAGCTTCTCTTAGTTATTATGTGAGGATATTTCCTTATCACCATGGGCCCCAATAGGCTCCCAAATATCACTTTGCAGATTCCACGAAAAGTGTTAGCAAACTGCTTCTTGAGGCAGAGGTTGTAACTCTGTGAGATGAACTCACAGATCAGAAAGAAGTTTCTCAGAAAGCTTCTTTCACGTTTTGAACGGATGAAATTTCCTTTATCAGCGTAGGCCTCAATGTGATCCAAAGAAGCCCTTCTCAGATTCCTCAAAGACAGTGTTAATGGACTGCTCCACGAAACATAAGTGTAACTCTGTGAGATGAATTCACACATCACCAAGAAGTTTCTAAGAAAGCTTCTTTCTTGTTTTCATCTGGATATTCCTTTGCACTGTAATGTTCATTGCGCTATGAAGTATCTAATTGCAGATTTCCAGAAAACTGTGCTAACAAACAGATCACAGAAGAGAAACGTGTAACTCTGTGAGTTGCATTCACACATGGCAATGCAGTTTCTCAGAAAGCTTCTCTTTAGTTATTATGTGAGGATATTTCCTTATCACCATGGGCCCCAATAGGCTCCCAAATATCACTTTGCAGATTCCACGAAAAGAGTGTTAGCAAACTGCTTCTTGAGGCAGAGGTTGTAACTCTGTGAGATGAACTCACAGATCAGAAAGAAGTTTCTCAGAAAGCTTCTTTCACGTTTTGAACGGATGAAATTTCCTTTATCAGCGTAGGCCTCAATGTGATCCAAAGAAGCCCTTCTCAGATTCCTCAAAGACAGTGTTAATGGACTGCTCCACGAAACATAAGTGTAACTCTGTGAGATGAATTCACACATCACCAAGAAGTTTAAGAAAGCTTCTTTCTTGTTTTCACTGTGGATATTTCCTTTGTCACTGTAATGTTCATTGCGCTATGATATCTAATTGCAGATTTCCAGAAAACTGTGCTAACAAACATCACAGAAGAGAAACGTGTAACTCTGTGAGTTGCATTCACACATGGCAATGCAGTTTCTCAGAAAGCTTCTCTTTAGTTATTATGTGAGGATATTTCCTTATCACCATGGGCCCCAATAGGCTCCCAATATCACTTTGCAGATTCCACGAAAAGAGTGTTAGCAAACTGCTTCTTGAGGCAGAGGTTGTAACTCTGTGAGATGAACTCACAGATCAGAAAGAAGTTTCTCAGAAAGCTTCTTTCACGTTTTGAACGGATGAAATTTCCTTTATCAGCGTAGGCCTCAATGTGATCCAAAGAAGCCCTTCTCAGATTCCTCAAAGACAGTGTTAATGGACTGCTCCACGAAACATAAGTGTAACTCTGTGAGATGAATTCACACATCACCAAGAAGTTTCTAAGAAGCTTCTTTCTTGTTTTCATCTGTGGATATTCCTTTGTCACTGTAAAGTTCATTGCGCTATGAAGTATCTAATTGCAGATTTCCAGAAAACTGTGCTAACAAACAGATCACAGAAGAGAAACGTGTAACTCTGTGAGTTGCATTCACACATGGCAATGCAGTTTCTCAGAAAGCTTCTCTTTAGTTATTATGTGAGGATATTTCCCTTATCACCATGGGCCCCAATAGGCTCCCAAATATCACTTTGCAGATTCCACGAAAGAGTGTTAGCAAACTGCTTCTTGAGGCAGAGGTTGTAACTCTGTGAGATGAACTCACAGATCAGAAAGAAGTTTCTCAGAAAGCTTCTTTCTCATTTTTATTGGAAGATGTTTCCATTGGCCCCATTGTTTTCAAAGGGATC
>NW_022143774.1:0-13057 GCF_007565055.1 Rhinopithecus roxellana
TATGATGGATATAGGTATAAAATATAGATATAATAGATATAGATATAAAATATAGATACAATAGATAGATATAGGTGTAAAATATAGATATAATAGATATGGTTATAAAATATAGACATAATAGATAATAGATATAGGTGTAAAATAAATACATAATACATAGGTATAAAATTTAGTCATAATAGATAAAATTGATATATGTTTAAAATATAGACATAATAGTTATAATAGATGGAGATATAAAATATAAACATAGTAGATATAATCCATATAGGTATTAAATGTAGACATAATAAATATAATAGATATGGAAATAAAATAGAGACGTAATAGATATAATAGATATAGATATAAAATGTAGACATAACAGATATAATGGATATACGGATAGAATATAGACATAATAGATATAATAGATATATATAAAATACACACAATATATATTTAGGTACACAATATAGACATAATAGATATTAGATATAGGTATAAAATACACATAGTAGACATAATAGATATAGGTATAAAATATAAACATAATAGATATAATACATATAGGTAAAAAATATAGACATAAGACGTATCATAGATATAGGTATAAAATATAGACACAATAGATATAATAGATATAGGTATAAAATATAGACATAATAGATATAGGAATACAATATAAACATAATAGATATAATAAATGTAGGTATAAAATATAGACATAATAGATATAATAGATATAGGTATAAACGATAGAAATAATAGATATAATCGATACAGTTTTAAAGTATAGACATAATAGATATAATAGATATAGGTATGAAATAAAGATACATAGATATAGGTATAAAACACAGACATAATAGGTATAGTTTTAAATCAAAGACATAATAGATATAATAGATATAGGTATAAAATATAGACGTAATAGATATAATAGATATAGGTATCAATATAAATAAAATAGATATAGGTATAAATTATAGATATAACAGATAAATAGATATACGTATAAAATATACACTCAATAGATATAGGTATAAAATGTAGACATTATAGGTATAATATAGGTATAAAATATAGACATAATAGATATAATAGAGGTATAAAATATAGACATAATAATTATAATAGATATAGGTATAAAGTATAGACATAATAAATATAGGTATAAAATATAGACATAATAGATATAATAGATATAGGTATAAAATAGAGACATAATAGATATAGGTATAAAATATGGACATAATAGATATAATAGATATAGGTATAAAATATAGACATAATAGATATAGGTATAAAATATAGACATAATAGATATAATAGAGGTAAACAATATAGACCTAATAGATATAATAGACATAGGTATGAAATATAGACATAATAGATATAGGTATAAAACATAGACATAATAGATATAAAAGATATAGGTATAAAATATAGACATAATAGATATAATAGATATAGGTATAAAATATAGACATAATAGATATAATAGATATAGGTAGAAAATATAGACATAGTGGATATTGTTATAAAATACAGACATAATAGATACAATAGATGTACTTATAAAATATAGACATAAATGATATAACACATATAGGTAGAAAATATAGACATTATAGATATGGGAATAAAATATAGACATAATAAATATAATAGATATAGGTATAAAATATAGACATAATAGATATTGGTATAAAATATAGACATAATAGATATAGGTATAATATTTAGACATAATAGATATAATAGATATAGGTATAAAATATAGACATAATAGTTATAGTAGATATAGGTATAAAATATAGACATAATAGATATAATAGATGCAGTTTTAAAGTATAAACATAATAGATATAATAGATATAGGTATAAAATAAAGACATAATAGATAATAGATATAGGTATAAAATACAGACATAATAGATGTAATAGATACTGGTATAAAACATAGACATATTAGTTATAATAGATATAGATATAAAATATAGACAAAATAGATATAATAGATAAAGATATGAAATATAGACATAATAGATATAATAGATATTGTTAAAAAATAGACATAGTAGATATGGGTATAATATTTGGACATAATAGATATAATAGATATAGGTATAAAATGTAGACATAAAGATATAATAGATATACGTGTAAAATATACACAAAACAGATATAATAGATATAGGTGTAAAATATAGACATAATAAATGAAGATATAAAATATAGACATAATATATATAATGGATATAGATATAAAATATAGACATAACATATACTTTTAAAATATAGACATAATAGATATAGATATAGGTATAAAATATAGACATATACATAGTTATAAAATATAGACATAATAGTTATAATAGGTATAGGTATAAAATATAGACATAATTGATATAGGTATAATATGCAGACATAATAGATATAATAGATATAGGTAATATAGAGACATAATAGATATAATAGATATAGGTATAAAATATAGACTCAATAGATATAATAGATACAGGTAAATTTATAGATATAATAGATATAGGTATGAAATAAAGATATAATAGATATAATAGTTATATGTATAAAAAAAGATAAAACAGATAGAGGTATAAAACATAGACAATAGATATAATAAATATAGGTATAAAATATAGATATAATAGATATAATTATAAAATATAAATATAATACTTATAATTGATATAGGAAAAAATATAGATATAATGGATATAGGTATAAAATAGGGTTATAATAGGTATAAGTATAAAATATGGATATAAAAGATATAATAGTATAGGCATAAAATATAGACATAATAGATATGATAGATATATGTATAAAATAGTGTATAATAGATATAATGGATACAGGTATCATATAGATATAGATATATATACCTATAGATATAGTGGATATAATAGATATAGGCATAAAATGCAGACATAATAGATATAATAGATATAGGTATAAAATATAGACATAATAGATATAATAGATAAAGATGTAAAATATAGACATAATAGATATAATAGATACAGGTATAATATATAGACATAAGAGGTATAATAGATATAGGTATAAAATATAGACATAATAGATATAATACATAAAGGTATAAAATATAGATATAATAGATATAGGTATAAAGTATACATATAATAGATATAATAGATATACATATAAAATATAGATATAATTGATATAATTATAAAATATAAATCTGATAGATATAATAGATATAGGTATACAATATAGACATAATAGATATAGTATAAAATATACACATAATTGATAAAGGTATAAAATATAGACATAATAGATATAGGTATAAAATATAGACATAATAGATATAATAGATATAGGTATAAAATATAGATATAATAAATATCATAGATATAGGTGTAAAATATAGGCATAAGAGATATAATAGATATAGGTATAAAATATAGACTTAATAGATATAATAGATATAGGTATAAAATATAGACATAATAGATATAAGTATAAAATATAGACATAATAGATATAATAGATATAGGTATTAAATATAGACATAATAGATATAGGTATAAAATATAGACATAACAGATATAGGTATAAAATACAGACATAATAGATATAGGTATACAATATAGACATAATAGATATAATATATATAGGTATAAATATAGACTTAAGAGATATTGTTATACAATACAGACATAATATATAATATATAGGTATAAAATATAGACATAGTAGACATAATGGATATAGATATAAAATATAGACATAATAGATTAATAGATATAGGTAAAAATATAGGCATGATAGATAATAGAGGTATAAAATATAGACATAATAGATTGATAGAATAAAATATAGACTAATAGATATAATAGATAGAGGGATAAAATATAGACATAATAGATATAATAGATATAGGAAATATAGACATCAGAGGTATAATAGATATAGGTATAATATATAGACATAATAGATATAATCGATATAGGTATAAGATATAGTCATAAGAGATAGGTATAAAATATAAACATAATAGAAATAATAGATACAGGTAAAAAATATAGACATAAGAGATAGATATAGGTATAAAATATCGACATAATAAATATAATCGATACAGGTAAAAATATAGACTTAATAGATATAGGAAAATATAGACATAATTGAAATAGGTATAATATAGACTATATATAATAGATATAGGTAAAAAATATAGACATAATAGATATAATACATGTAAGTATAAAATTATAATAGATAAAATAGATATAGGTATAAAATATAGACATAATACATATAATTGATATGGGTATGAAAATATAGATATAATAGATATAGGTATAACATATACACATAATATATGATAGATATAGGTACAAAACATAGACATAATAGATAGAGGTATAAAATATAGACATAATAGATATAATAGATAGAGTTGTAAAATATAGACATAATAGATATAATAGATAGAGGTATAAAATATAGACATAATAGATATAATAGATATAGGTGTAAAATAGAGACATAATAGATATAATAGATACAGGTATAAAATATAGACATAATAGATATGATAGATATAGGCACAAAACATAGACATAATAGATACGTTAGATATAGGTATAAAATATAGACATAATCGATATAGATATCAAATATAGATATAATAGGTATAATAGATATAAGTATAAAATATAGATATAATAGATAAAATAGATAGAGGTATAAATATAGATATAATAGAAATATGTATAAAATATAGATATAATGGATATAATAGATATAGGTATAAAATATAGACATAATGGATACAATAGAGACAGAAATATATAATAGATATAGGTATAAAATACAGACATCATAGATATAGATAGAGAAATAAAATATAGACAAAATTGATATAATAGATAGAGGTAAAAATATAGACATCATAGATATAATAGAGGTATAAAATATAGACCTAAAAGATATAAGTGATAGAGGTATAAATTATAGACATAATGATATATAGATAGAGTTTATAAATGTAGACATAAAGATTTAACAGATATAGGTATAAAATATACACATAATAATATCGGTATATAATATAGACATAATAGATTTAATAGATATAGTTATAAAACATAGACATAATAGATATAATAGATATAGATATAAAATAAAAACATAATAAATATAATAGGTATAGGTATGAAATATAGACATAATAGATATAATAGATATGTCTATAAGATATAGACATAATAGATATAATAGATATGTCTATAAAATATAGACATAAGCTTCTTCTCCGAGAAAACACCAAATGGCGGATGACGCCAGTGCAGCGGGGTGGTCCGGAGGCCCTGGTGGCCCTGAGATGGGGAACCGCGGTGTCTTCCGCGGAGGTTTCGGCAGTGGCATCCGGGGCGGGGTCTTGGCCGTGGACGGGGTCGGGGCCGAGGCCGCGGAGCTCGCGGAGGCAAGGCCGAGGATGAGGAGTGGATGCCCGTCACCAAGCTGGGCCGCTTGGTTCAAGGACATGAAGATCAAGTCCCTGGAGGAGATCTACCTCTTCTCTCTGCCCATTAAGGAATCTGAGATCATTGACTTTTTCTTGGGGGCCTCTCTCAAAGATGAGGTTTTGAGATTATGCCGGTGCAGAAGCAGACCCGTGCGGTCAGCGCACCAGGTTAAGGCGTTTGTTGCTATCGGGGACTACAATGGCCACGTCGGCCTGGGTGGTTAAGTGCTCCAAAGAGGTGGCAACCGCCATCCGTGGGGCCATCATCCGACCAAACTCTCCATTGTCCCGGTGCGCAGAGGCTACTGGGGGAACAAGATCGGCAAGCCCCACACAGTCCCTTGCAAGGTGACAGGCCGCTGTGGCTCTGTGCTGGTGCGCCTCATCCCTGCACCCAGGGGCACTGGCATCGTCTCAGCGCCTGTGCCCAAGAAGCTGCTCATGAGGGCTGGTATTGATGACTGCTACACCTCAGGCCCGGGCTGCACTGCCACCCTGGGCAACTTCGCCAAGGCCACCTTTGATGCCATCTCTAAGACCTACAGCTACCTGACCCCTGACCTGTGGAAGGAGACTGTGTTTACCAAGTCTACCTATCAGGAATTCACTGACCACCTTGTCAAGACCCACAACAGAGTCTCCGTGCAGCGGACCCAGGCTCCAGCTGTGGCTACAACATAGGCTTTTTATACAAGAAAAATAAAGTGAATTAAGCCTGTTAAAAAAAAAACATATAGACATAATAGATACAATAGATATAGGTATAAAATATAGACAGATACAATAGATATAGATATAAGATATAAACATAATAGATATAGGTATAAAATATAGACATATTAGATATAATTACTATAGGATAAAATATAGACATAATAGATATAATAGATATAGGTATAAAATATAGACATCATAGATATAGATATAAAATATAGACAAAATAGATTTAAAAGATATCGGTATAAAATATAGACATAATAGATTTCATAGATATAGTTATAAAACATAGACATAATGGATATAATAGATATAGGTATAAAATATAGACATAATAGATAAAATATACGTATAAAATATAGACATAATAGATATAGGTATTAAATATAGACATAATAGAAATAAGGATAAAATATAGACATAATAGATATAATAGATATAGGTATCAAATATAGACATAATAATTATAATAGATATAGGTATAAAATAATAGATATAGGTACAAAGTATAGACATAATGGTTATAATAGATAAGGTATGAAATATAGACATAATAGATATAATAGGTATGGGTTTAAAATAAAGACGTAATTGATATAATAGATATAGGTATTAGATATAGACATAATAGATAATAGATATAGGTATAAAATATAGACATAATAAATTTAATAGATATAGATATAAAACATTGATATAATAGATGTAATAGATATAGGTATAAAATACAGACATAGTAGATATAATAGATATTGGTATAAAATATAGACATAATAGATAGATAAAGATATAAAATATAGACATAATAGGTATAATAGATATAGGGATAAAATATGGATATAATAGATATAATATAGGTATAAATATAGACAGAGTAGATATAATAGATATAGGAACGAAATATAGACATAATAGATATAATAGATATAGGTATAAAATATAGACAGAGTAGATATAATAGATATAGGTATAAAACATACACATAATAGATATCGGTATAAATTATAGACATAACAGATATAATACATATAGGTATGAAATATAGACATAACTGGTATAAAAATATAGGTATGAAATATAGACATAAGAGATATAGGTATAAAATATACACATAATAGATATAATAGATAGATGTATAAGATATAGACATAATAGATATAATAGATATAAGTATAAAATATCGACATAATAGTTATAATATATGTATAAGATATAGACATTATCGATATAATAGATATAGGTATAAAATATAGACATAATAGATATAATAGATATAGGTAAAAATATAGACATAATAGATATAGGAATAAAATATAGACATAATTGAAATAGGTATAAAATATAGACAAAAAGGATATAAAACGTATAGGTATAAAATATAGACATAATAGATATAATAGATATGTATAAGATGTAGACATAACCGATATAATAGATACAGGTATAAAATATAGACATAATAGATATAATAGATATAGCTATGAAATACAGACATAATAGATGCAATAGATATAGGTATAAAATATAGACATAAAAGATATAAAAATATAGGTATAAAATATAGACATAATAGATATAATAGATATAGGTATAAGTTATAGACATAATAGATAATAGATATAGATATAAAATATAGACATAAAAGAAATAATAGGTATAGGTATGAAATATAGACATAATAGATATAATAGATATATGGATAAGATATAGACAAAATAGATACAATAGATATAGGTATAAAATATAGACATAATAGATATAGGTATTAAATATAGACATAATAGAAATAATGGAAATAAGTATTAAATATAGACATAATAGATATAATAGATATAGGTATCAAATATAGACATAATAATTATAATAGATATAGGTATAAAATATTGACATAATAGATATAGGTACAAAGTATAGACATAATGGTTATAATAGGTATAGGTATGAAATATAGACAGATATAATAGGTATGGGTTTAAAATTAAGACATAATAGATATAGATATAGGTATAAGATATAGACATAATAGATATAATAGATATAGGTATAAAATATAGACATAATAAATTTAAAAGATATAGGTATAAAACATTGATATAATAGATATAATAGATATAGGTATAAAATATAGACAGAGTAGATATAATAGATACAGGTATAAAATATAGACATAATAGATACCGGTATAAAATATAGACATAACAGATATAATAGATATAGGTATAAAATATAGACATAATTAGATATAATAGATATATGTATATGACATAGACATTATCATAAATAGATATATGTAAAATGTAGACATAATAGATATAATAGATATAGGTATAAATATAGACATAATAGATATAAAAGATACAGGACTAAATATAGACATAATTGAAATAGGTATAATATATAGACAAAATGGATATAAAAGATGTAGGTATAAAATATAGACATAAAAGATATAATAGATATAGGTAAAAAATATAGACATAATAGATATCATAGACATATGTATAGGATGTAGACATCATCGATATAATAGATCCAGGTTTAAAATATGACATAATAGATATAATAGATATAGGTATGAAATATAGACATAATAGATACAATAGATATAGGCAAAAATATAGACATAATAGATATAATAAATATAGGTATAAAATATAGACATAATAAATATATAGATATAGGTATAAGATATAGACATAAAAGATATAATAGATATAGATATCAAATATAGACATAATAGAAATAATAGGTATAGGTATGAAATATAGACTAATAGATATAGGTATAAAATATAGACATAATAGATTTAACAATTATAGGTATAAAATATAGACATAATGGATATAATAGATATAGGTAAAATATAGACATAATAGATATAATACATAAAGGTATAAAATATAGACATAATAGATATAGGTATTAAATACAGACATAATAGATATAAAAGAAACAGGTATAAAATATAGACATAATAGATATAGTAGAAAATATAGACATAATAGATTTAATAGATATAGTTATAAAATATGGACATAATAGATATAATAGATATAGGTAAAAATATAGATATAGATATAATAGATATAGGTATCAAATATAAACATAATAGATATTACAGAGATGGGTATAAAATATAGAAGTAATAGATATAAAAGATATAGGTGTAAAAATAGACATAGTCGATATAATAGATATAGGTATAAAACATAGACATAATGGATAAAATAGATAGTTATAAAATATAGACATTATATATATAGATATAAAAATATAGACATAATAGATATAGGTATTAAATATAGACATAATAGAATAATGGAAATAAGTATAAAATATAGACATAATAGATATAATAGATATAGATATCAAATATAGACATAATAATTATAATAGATATAGGTATAAAATATTGACAATAGATATATAGTACAAGTATAGACTAATGGTTATAATAGAGATAGGTATGAAATATAGACATAATAGATATAATACGTATGGGTTTAAAATAAAGACATAATAGACATAATAGATATAGGTATAAGATATAGACATAATTGATATAATAGATATAGGTATAAAATATAGACATAATAAATTTAATATATATAGGTATAAAACATTGAAATAATAGATATAATAGATATAGGTATTAAATACAGATATAGTGGATAATACATATTGGTATAAAATATAGACATTATGGATATAATAGATAAGATATAAAATAGAGTCATAATAGATATAATAGATATAGGTATGAAATATAGACATAATAGATACAATAGATATACGTATAAAATATAGACATAATAGATAAAAAGATAGGTATAAATATAGACATAATAGATATAATAGATATAGGTATAAGATATAGACATAATAGATACAATAGATATAGTTATCAAATATAGACATAATAGAATAATAGGTATAGATGAAATATAGACATAATAGATATAAGATATATAGATATAAATATAGACAGAATAGATAGGTATAAAATATAGACATAATAGATTTAACAATTTTAGGTTAAATATAGACATAATGGATATAATAGATATTGGTATAAAAATAAACATAATAGATATAGATATAGGATAAAATATAGACATAATTGAAATAGGTATAAAGTATACAAAAAATTGATATAAAGATAGGTATAAAACATAGACATAATAGATATCGATATAAAATATAGACGTAATGGATATAATAGATATACGTATAAAATATAGACATAACTGGTATAAAATTGTAGGTATGAAATATAGACATAATAGATATAGGTTTAAAATATACGCATAATAGATATAATAGATATATGTAGAAGATACAGATATAATAGATATAATAGATATAGGTATGAAATACAGACATAATACATATAATACATATAAGAATAAAATACAGACATAATGGAAATAGGTTTTAAATATAGACAAAATAGATATAAAAGATATAGGTATAAAATATAGACACAATTATATAATAGATATAGGTATAAAATGTAGACATAATAGATATAATAGATATAGGTATCAAATATAGACATAACAGATATAATAGATATAGGTATAAAATATAGATAATATAGATAAATAGATATAGGTACAAAATATAGATATAATAGCTATAGGTATAAAAACGGACATAAAAGATATAGGTATAACATGATATAATAGATATAAGATATCGGTATAAATATAGACATAATAGATTTAATAGATATAGGTATAAAATATAGACTAATACATATAATAGATAGGTATAAAATATAGACATAATAGATAAATAGATAAAGGTATAAAATATAGACATAATAGATATAGTTATAAAATACAGACAAAATAGATGTAGGTATAAAATATAGACATCGATATAATAGATATAATGGATATAGGTATAAAATATAGACATAATATTTTTAATAGATATAGGTATAAAACTTGATACAGTAGATATAATTGATATAGGTATAAAACATACATAGTAGATATAAAAGATATTGTTATAAATATAGACATAATAGATTTAGTAGATATAGATATAAAATACAGACATAATAGATATAAGAGATACAGGTATAAAATATGGACATAATAGATATAATAGATATAGGTACAATGTATAGACAGAGTAGATATAATGATAAAGGATAAAATATAGACTAATAGATATCGGTATAAATATAGACATAATAAATATAGGTATAAAATATAGACATAATAGATAAAATAGAATAGGATAAAATATAGACATAATATATAGATATAGGTTTAAATTAGACATAATGATATAATAGATATAGGTATAAAATATAGACATAATAGATAAAATAGATAAAGTATAAATATAGACATAGATACAGTTATAAAATACAGACAAAATAGATGTAGGTATGAAATATAGACATCGATATAATAGATATAGGTATAAAATTAACATAATAGATATAATAGGATGGGTTAAATATAAACGCAATAGATAAAATAGACATAGGTGTAAAATATACATTGTAGATATAACAGATATAGGTATAAAACAAAGGCAAAATAGATATAGGTATAAACACAGACAGATTAATAGATATAGTATAAATATAGACATAATAGATATAAAAAATAGGTATAAAATATAGACATAATAGATATAATAATATAGTTATGAAATATAGATATAATATATATAGGTATTAAAAATAGACATAATAGATATAATAGAAATCGGTATAAATATAGACATAATAGATATAATAGATAAGTTATCAAATATAGACATAATAATTATAAGATAAAGGTATAAATATAGACAAAATAAATATACGTACTAAATATAGACATAATGGTTATAAGCGATATAGGTATGAAATATAGACATAACAGATATAATCGGTATAGGTTTAAAATAAAGACATAATAGATATAATAGATATAGGTATAAGATATAGACATAATAGATATAATGGATATAGGTATAAAATATAGACATAATAGTTTTAATAGATATAGGTATAAAAACATTGATACAGTAGATATAATGATATAGGTATAAATACATATAGTAGATATAATAGATATTGTTATAAAATATAGACATAATAGATTTGTAGATTAGATATAAAATACAGACATACTAGATATAAGAGATACAGTATAAATATGGACATAATAGATATAATCTATAGGTACAATGTATAGACAGAGTAGATATATAGATATAGTATAAATATAGACCTAATAGATACGGTATAAATATAGACATAATAAATATAGGTATAAAATATAGACTAGATATATAGAAATAGATATAAAATATAGACATATAGATATAATAATATAGGTTTAAAATGTAGACATAACTGGTATAAAAAATATAGGTATGAATATAGACATAATAGATATATGTAGAAATATACACATAATAGATATAATAGATATATGTATAAGATATAGACAGAATAGATATACGATGTAGGTATAAAATATAGATATAATAGATGTAATAGATATAGTTATTAAATACAGACAAAATAGATATAATAGATAAAGAATAAAATACAGACATAAGGAAATAGGTATAAAATATAGACACTAGATAAAAGATAGGTATAAAATATAGACATAATAGATATAATAAATATAGGTATAAAATATAGACATAATAGATATAATAGAAATAGTATAGAGATATAGACATAAAAGATATAATAGAAATAGATATACAATATAGACATAATATATAATCCGTATAGGTATGAAATATAGACCTAATAGATATAATAGATATTTTTATAAGATATATATATAATAGATACAATAGATATAG
>NW_022143775.1:0-8124 GCF_007565055.1 Rhinopithecus roxellana
TAATAGATAAATAACATACAGAATAAAATATAGACATAATATAATGATGGATATAGGTATAAAATATAGACAGATATAATAAAATAGGTTAAAAATACACAATAGATATAATAGACACAGGTATAAAATATAGACAAAATAGGTGTAATAGATACAGGTGGAAAATATAGATATAATAGATATAGGTATAAAATATAGACATAATAGGTATAATAGAAATACGTATAAAATAGATGCAATAGGTATAGATATAAAATAAAAAAATTATAGATATAATAGATACAGGTATAAAAACAGATATAATCGATATAATTATAAAATATAAGTATAATAGATATAATAGTTATAGGTAAAAAGTGTAGACATAATGGATAATAGATATAGGTATAAAATCTAGACATAATAGATATAAGATACAGGTATGAAGGTAGACAAAATAGATATAGGTATAAAATATAGAGAGAAGATATAACACATATAGTTATAAAATATAGACATAATAGTTATAATAGATATAGGTATAAATATAGACATAATAGATATAGGTATAATATAGACATAATATATAGAATATATATGGGTATAAAAATAGACATAATAGATAATACATATAGGTATAAAATATAGACATAATAGATACAATAGATATAGACATAATAGATATAATAGATATAGGTATAAAAATAGACATAATAGATATAATAGATATAGGCATGAAATATAGACATAATAGATATAGGTATACAATATAGACATAATAGATACAAGAGATAGAGGTATAAAATATAGACATAATATTTATAGTTATAGGTATAAAATATAGACATAATAGATATAGGTATCAAGTATGATACAATTGATATATAGATATAGGTATGAAATTTAGACATAACAGATATAGGTATAAATTATAGATATAATTGATATAATAGATATACGTATAAACATAGATATAATTGATATAGGCACAAAATATAGATATAATAGATATAATAGACATAAGTATAAAAATTAGATATAATAGACAATAATGATAAAGTATAATATAATAGATATGATAGATATAGGTATGAAATATAGATATAAGAAATGTAGGTATGAAATATAGTTATAATAGATATAGTTTATAAAGTATAGATATAATAGCGGTATAAAATATAGACATAATAGATAAAGTAGATATAGGTATAAATATAGACATAATAGATATAATAGATACACGTATGAAATATAGACATAAAAGATATAATAGACATAGGTATAAAATATACACATAATAGATAAATGTATCAAGTATAGATAACTAATAGATACATAGATATAGGTATGAAATATAGATATAATTGATATAATACATAGGTATAACATATAGACATAATAGATATAATACATATAGGTATAAAATATAGACATATAGATGTAATAGATATCGGTATAAATATAGACATAAAAGATATAATAGATATAGGTATAAAATATAGACATAAGAGATAGAATATACATAGGTATAAAATACAGACATAATAGACATAATAGATTAGGTATAAATATACAGAATAGATATAGGTATAATATATAGACATAATAGTTATAGATATAGGTATAACATAAAGATATAATAGATATAGGTATAAAATATAGACATAAGAGATATAATAGATAGACGTATAAAATATAGACATCATAGATAAAATAGATATAGGTATAAAATGTAGACATAATAGATATAATAGATATAGGTATAAAATATAGACATAATAGATATAATTGATATAGGTATAAAATATGGACATAATATATATAACAGATATACATATAAAATATAGACATAATAGATACACATAATAGATATAATAGACATAGGTATAAAATGTAGACATAATAGATATAATAGATATAGGGATAAAATATAGACATAAAAGATATAATACATATAGGTATAAAATATAGACATAATAGCTAAAATAGATGTAGGTATGAAATATATACATAATAGATATAATAGTTATAGGTATATAGTATAGACAAAATAGGTATAATTGATATAGGTATAAAATATAGCCATAATAGATATAATAGTTATAGGTATAAAATATAGACATAATAGATATAGGTATAAAATAAAGACATAATAGATATAATAGATATAGGTATAAAATACAGACATAATAGATATAATGCATATAGGTATAAAATAGACACATAAAATAAACATAATCATAATAGATATAATAGATATACGTATAAAACATAGACATAATAGATATATGTATAAAATATAGATATAATAGATATAGTTATAAAACATAACTATAACAGATACAATAGATATAGGTATAAAGTATAGATGAAATTGTTATAGGTATAAAATAGACATATAGGTATAATAGATATAGTTATATAATTAGACATATAGATATTATATATATATAAAATATAGTCATAATAGATACAATAGATAAAGGAATAAAATATAGCTATAATAGGTATAGGTATAAAATATAGATATAATAAATGTAATAGATATATTTGTAAAATATAGATATCATAGATATAGATATAGGAATAAAATATAGACATAATATATAAAACAGATATAGGTATAATATATAGACATAATAGATATAATATAGGTATTATACAGACGTAATAGATATAGATATAAAATATAGACATAATAGATAAATAAATATAGACTTAATAGATAAAGGTATAAAAATTACATAATAGGCGTAATAGATATAGGTATAAAATATAGACGTAGTAGATATAACTGATAGTTTTAAAATATACATAATAGGTATAATAGATAGAGGGTTAAATATAGACATAATAGTTATAATAGATATAGGTATAAATACAGACATAAATCATAATATATAGGTATAAAATATAGACATAATGGACATAATAGATGAAGGTATGAAATAGACATAATAGATATAATAGATATAGATATAAATTATAGACATAATAGTTATAATGGATATAGGTATAAAACATAGACATAATAGATATAATAAATATAGGTATAAATTGTAAACGTAACATATAAAATAGACATAGGTATAAAATATAGACATAATAGATATAGGTATAATATATAGACATAAAGATATAATAGATATAGGAATAAAATATAGACATAAAACAAAGAGGTATAAATATACATATAAATGATAGGTATAAAATATAGACATAATAGATATAATAGATATAGGTAAAAATAGAGATATAATAGATTAGGGATAAAATATAGATATAATAGATATAATAGATATACGTATAAAATATAGATATAATAGGTATAGGTATAAAATAAAGATATAATAGATATAATAGATACAGGAATAAAATATAGATATATAGATATAATTACAAAAATAAAAATATAGATATAATAGATATAGGTATAAAATAGAGATGCAATAGATATAGGTATAAAATATCGTTATAATAGATATAGGTATAAAATAAAGACATAATATATATAATAGATATAGGTATAAATTATAGACATAGTAGATATAATCGATATAGGTATAAAATACAGACATAATAGATATAATAGATACAGCTATAAAGGATAGACATAATTGATATAATAGATAGATGTTAAAATAAAAAACAATAGATATAGGCATAAAATACAGACCTAAGAGATAAAGGTAAAAATATAGACATAATAGATATAATCGATATAGGTAAAAATATAGACATAAAATATAGGTATAAAATATACATAAAAGATATAGGTATAATATTTAGACATAATAGTTAAAATAGATATAGGTATGAAATATAGACATAATAGATATAATATATGTAGGTATACAATATAGACATAACAGATATAATAGATATAGGGATAAAATAAGGATATAATACATAGGTATAAAATATAGATATATTGATATAGGTATAAATATAGACATAATAGTTATAATAGATAGGTATAAAATATATAATATAGGTATCGGTATAAATATAGACATTAAAGATATAATAGATAGCGGTATAAAATATAGATATAACAGATAAAGGTATAAAATATGGGTATATAGATATGATAGATATACGTATAAATATAGATATAATAGATTATAGGTATAAAACATGGACATAATAGATATCATAGATACAGGTATGAAATAATCACATAATAGATATAATATATAGGAATCAATATAGACATAATAGATATAATAGTTATAGGTATAAAATACAGACATAATAGATACCCGTAGAAAAGATACATAATAGATATAATAGATATAGGTATAAAATTAGACATAATAGATAGAGGTATAAAATATAGACATAATTGATATAGATATAGGTATAAAATAGACATAATATATATAATATTATAGGTATAAAATATAGACATAATGGATATAGGTATAAAATATAAACAGAAAAATATAGGTTAACATTTAGACATAATAGATATAGATATAGGCAGAAAAAATAGACATAATAGATATAATAGATATAGGTATAAAAATATAGACATAATAGATAGAGGTATAAAATATAGACATAATTGATATAATAGATATAGGTATAAAATATAGACATTATATATATAATAGATATAGGTATAATATAGACATAATGGATATAGGTATAAAAATAAACAGAAAAGATATAGGTATAACATTAGACATAATAGATATAGATATAGGCAGAAAAAATATACATAATAGATATAATAGATCTAGGTATAAAATATAGACATAATAGATATAGGTATAAAATGTAGACATAAATATATATTTGATATAGGTATAAAATACACAGAATCGATATAATAATATAGGTGTAAAATATAGACATAATAGATATAGGTATATATTTAGACATAATAGATATAATAGATATAGTTATAAAATATAGACATAATAGATATAATAGATATAGGTATAAAATAGACATAATGGATATAATATAGGTATGAAATATAGATAATAATAGAGTTATAAAATATAAATATAACAGATAAAAGATATCGGTATAAATATAGATAAAATAGTTATAGGTATAAATATAGACATAATAGGTATAACAGATATATGTGTATAATATAGACATAATAGATATATATATATAGGTATAAAAATAGACATAATAGATATAATAGATATAGGAATAAAATATAGATATAATACATATCAGTATAAAATATAGATTTCATTGATATAGGTATAAATATAGACATAAAGGATATATAATAGATATAGGTATAAAATATAGATATAATAGATATAGGTATGAAATATGTATAATAGATATAATAGATATACGTATAAAATATAGATATAATAGATATAGATATAACATATAGATATAATAGATATAATAGACACAGGAATCAAATATAGATATAATATATATATTATAAAAAATAAAAATAGATATAATAGATAAAGGTATAAAATTGAGATAAAATATAGGTATAAAATATAGTTATAATATAGGTATAAAATATCGATATAATAGATATAATAGATATAGGTATTAAATATAGACATAATAGATATAATAGACATAGGTATACAATATAAACATCATAGATATAATAGACAGTTTTAAATTATAGACATCATAGACATAATAGATATAGGTATAAAATATAGACATAATAGATATAGATGTAAAATATAGACATAATAGATATAATAGATACAGTTATAAAGTATAGACATAATAGATATAATAGATATAGGTATAAAATAAAGACATAATAGATATAGGTATAAAATACAGACAATACATATGATCGATACAGATTAAAAAGATAGACATAATAGATATAAGAATAAAGAATAGACATAATAGATATAATAGATATAGGCATAAAATATAGACATAATAGATATAGGTATAAAACATAGACATAAAAGGTATAGGTATGAAATACAGACATAATAGATATAATAGACATATGTATAAAATATAGATATAATAGATATAGGTATAAAATATAGATATAAACATGTAATGGATATACGTATAAAATATAGATATAATTGATATAGTCATAAAAATATAGATATAATAGAATAATAGATATAGGTATAAAATATATAATAGATATAATTATAAAATATAAATCTAATAGATATGATATAGGTATTAAATATAGATATTAGAAATATAGGTACAAAATGTAGACATAATAGATATAGGTCTAAATATAGTTTTAATAGATATAATAGAGGTATTAAATATAGACATAAGATATAATAGATATAGTTACAAATATAGACATAATAGATATAATAGATATAGGAATAAAATAGAACATAATAGATAAATAGATATAGGTACTAAATATAGACATAATATAGATATATAAAATATAGACATAATAGACATAACAGATATAGGTATAAAATATAGATATAATAGATATAATAGATATAGTTATAAAATATAGCCGTCCTAGATATAAAAGATATAGGTATAAAATATAGACATATAGATAATAGATACAGGTATAAAATATAACATAATAGATATAGGTATAAAAATAGACATGATATATAATAGATATAGGTATTAAATATAGACATAATAGATATAGGTATAAATATAGACATAATAGATATAGGTATAAAATATAGACAAAATAGATATATTAGATTTAGGTATAAAATATAGACGTAATAGATGAAGGTATAAAATGTAGATATAGATATAATAGATATACGTATAACATATGATATATTTGATATAGTCATAAAATGTAGATATAATAAAGGAATAAAATATAGATAAAATACATAACATTATAAAATATAAATCTAATAGATATAATAGATATAGGTATTAAATATAGATATAAGAAATAAAGGTATAAATAGTTAAAAAAGATAAAAGTGTAAAAAATAGATAAAATAGATATCATAGATAGAGTTATAAAATAAGACGTAATAGATATAGTAGATATAGTTTACAAAATATGACATAATAAATATAGATAAATTTATACAATTTAGATATTATAGACATAATAAATATAGGTACAAAATATAGACATAATAGATATAATAGACATAGGTATAAAATATAGACATAATAGATATAATAGATATAGGTATAAAATACAGACATAGATATAATAGATACAGGTTTAAAATATAGACATGATAGATACAATAGATATAGATAAGAGATATAAGAGATATTGGTATAAATACAGACATAATAGATATAGCAGATATAGGTATACAATATAGACATAATTGATATAATAGTTGTAGGTATAATATATAGACATCATAGATATAATATATATATAAAAATTATAGACATAATAGGTGTAATAGATATAGGTATAAAATACAGTCATAATAGATATAATACATATAGGTATAAAATATAGACATAATAGATGTAATAGATATAGGTACAAAATATAGACATAATAGATATAGGAGTAAAATAGAGACATCATAGATATAATAGATAAAGGTATGAAATACAGATATAATAGATATAGGTATAAAATATAGATATAATACATATAATAGATAAAGTTATAAAATATAGATATAGATATAGGTAAAAAATATACATAAAGTAGATATAATAGATATACGTATAAAATATAGATATATTTGATATAGTCATAAAATATAGATATAATAGATATAGGAATAAAACATAGATATAACAGATATAATTATAAAATATAAATCTAATAGATATAATAGATATGGGTATAAAAATAGATATAGAAATATAGGTATAAAATATAGTTCTAAAAGATATAGTTATAAAAAATAGATAGATATAATAGAGGTATAAAATATAGACATAATAGATATAATAGATAGAGTTATAAAATACAGACATAATAGATATAAAAGATATAGTTACACAATAAGATATAATAGACATAATAGATATTGGTAAAAAATATAGACATAATAGATATAATAGATATAGGTGAAAAATATAGATATAGTGGATATAATAGATATAGGCATAACATGTAGACATAATAGATATAATAGATATAGGTATAAAATATCGACCTAAGAGATATAATAGATATAGGTATAAAATATAGATATAATATATATAATAGATATAGGTATAAAATATAGACATAAT
>NW_022143777.1:0-23196 GCF_007565055.1 Rhinopithecus roxellana
TTTGCAGATATGAAATCTTTTACAAATTGAAGATTTGTGGCAGTTGTGCATTGAGCAAGTTGATTGGTGTCATTTTTCCACAGCATGTACTCCCTTTGTGTCTCTGTGTCACATTTTGGTAATTCTCACAGTATTTCAAACTTTTTCATTATTATTATATTTGTTATGGTGATCTGTGTATAGTGCTCTTTGATGTTATTATTGTAATTGTTTTGGGGTGCCAGAAACTGAACTCATGTAAGATGGTGAAATTAATAAATGTGTATGTTCAGGCTCGTCCACTGACCAGTCATTCTCTCATCTCTCTTTCTCACCTCAGACCTCCCTATTCCCTGAGACACAATCATATTAAAATTAGGTCAGTTAACAACCTTAAAATGATCTCTAGGTCTTCCAGTGAAAGGAAGAGTTTCAAGTATCTCACCTTAAATCAAAAGTGAAAACTTACTAAACTTAGTGAGAAAGGCATGTTGAGCCCAAGATTGGCAAAAAGCTAGGACACTTACACCAAACAGCTAAGTTGTGAATGCAGAGGAAATTAAAAGTGCCACTCCTATGAAATATGGATTATAAAAAAAGTGAAGCAGCTTTATTGCTGATGTGAAGAAAGTTTTAGTGGTCTAGACAGACGATCAAAGCAGCCACAACATTCATGTAAGCCAAAGCCTAATCTAGAGCAAGGGTTTGACTCTCTTCAATTCTTTGAAGGCTGATAAAGGTGAAGAGGCTACAAAAGAGAAGTCTGAAACCAGCAGAGGTTGGCTCATGAGGTTTATGGAAAGAAGCCGTCTCCAAACCAAAAAAGTGCAAGGTGAAGCAGCAAGAGTTGATGGAGAAGCTGCAGCACATTATCTAGAGCATTTAGCCAAGAGAGTTGATGATGATGGCTACACTATACAACACATTTTCAATGTGGATGAAACAGCCTTCTACTGGAAGAATTATGGAGTAACTACAGATGTGGTGGAAATTGCAAGAGAAATAGAATTAGAAGTGGAGCTTGAAGTTGTGACTGAATTACCACAATCTCACAATAAAACTTTAATGGATGAAGAATTGCCTCTATGGAAGAGCGAAAAAAGTGGTTTCTTAAAATGAAATCTACTCCTGGTGATGATGCCATGAACATTGTTGAAATGACAATAAAGGATTTTGAATATGACTACAAATTTAACTGATAAAGCAGCAGCAGAGCTAGAAAAGACTGACTAACCTTGAAAGAATTTCTACTGTGGGTAAAATGCTATCAAACAGGATCATATACTACAGAGAAATTTTTAATGAAAGGAAGAGTCAATTGATATAGCCAACTTCACAGTTGCCTTATTTTAAGAATTAGCCATGGCCACCTCAGCCTTCGGCACCTACCACACTGATCCATCAGTAGCCATCAAAATTGAGGCAAGATCCTCTACAAGCAAAAAACAAAACAAAACAAAACCCTTACTAAAGGCTTAGACTATTGTTAGCATTTTTAAGCAATGAAGTCTTTTAAAATTATATGTAAATTGTTTTTTGTTAGTCATAACGCTATTGCACACTTTGTAGACTACAGAACAGTGTAAACACAACTCTTACATGCACTAGAAAACCAAAAAATGTGTGTGACTCACTTTATTATAATACTTGCTTGATTTCAGTTATCTGGAACTGAACTGCAGTATCTCAGAGGTATTCCTGTATTTAATTGGGACTGGAAAATAGCTACACAGTGTTAAGAAAGCTCATAATAAGGGTATTTGATTTAGCTAAGGAAGTCAGGGAAGGGACTATTGAGATTTGAAGAATAACTAGGTGTTGACAAGTCATAGGAGGGAGAGAAGATCATCTTTGTGGAAGAAATAGCTTGTGGAAAATCCATGAGATAGAAGCTTAAGGGGTAGGAGGCAAATGGAGAGACCCACGTGGCATGGTGCAGATGAGGTTGAAGGTTTGTGCTGGGAGAAGGTAGTAACAAAGTAGGGCCTTTTACACCTCATGAAGCAGTTATGCATTTTACAGAGAGCAATGGACAGTGGAGTAAGAGCTTTAAGCTGAGGTATCACTTGACCTTCTTGGCTTTGAGAACGGATATAGGTAGAACATTGAGAAGGCCACAGTCTAGGTGGGAGATGGAGATTGCTTGGATCAAGAGGGTTGTGGTGCAGAGAAAGAAGAAGAAAAATGGCCTCAATGATGCATTTGACATGAATGAAGAAAAATAAGTTACCAGTTATGAATTCTGCATCTCTGGCTTGTGACTGTGGGACGATGTACTTCCATTCATTGAGAAGGGGAACACAGGAAGAGGATCAGGTCTTTCGAGAAGGTCATGGAATTGATTTTGGACATAACATTGTTGAGATTCCTTTGATACATGTGTGTGAAGAGTTCATGGAGGCAGTTAGTTGTATGAGTCAGATCTTCTGAGGAGAGATGTAGCCTCAAGAAGCATGGATACACCAAGAGTATCTGTCCCCTGTAGAATAGGATTAAAACTCCTTTTCCAGATCCAGACTCTTAGCCAGCCATGCCAACACAGGAAACCCCACTGAATCCCAGGCTTTTTGTCTACTACCTGAAATATCCCATTGTTTGCAAGTTGGCCATTGAAAAGACCCCTCTGTATCAATGCAGGCAGGGACTAAGGCTGGGGGTCTTAGAATGAACCTTCATTTCTCTTATCTGAAGGCCATTCTGGAATGAGGACTGTTTTTTCTTCCCCACTGTGAAGTAGTAATGTGCCCCTTGAACATTCTCAGCTTCTTGATCTGTTAAGATGTTCATTGTTTACCTCTCTGCTTCCTACCAGGGGACAATATATGTTCAGCATTAAAACAACTAAAACATAGCCTTTGTAGGCAGACAATATCTGGCTGAAGTCTCAATCTGCGATGAATTTAACTACTTGAAGTTTCAATTTCTTCATTAATAAGAGGAAGTTATCATATTCACCTAATAGTTTTGTTTTGAGGATTAAAGAAGATAATGCTTTAGTACAGGGCTATGGTGCTGAAACATGATATGTTTTCATTTCTCTTTCTTTCTTTCTTTCGTTCTTTCGTTCTTTCTTTCATTCTTTCTTTCTTTCTTCTTTCATCTCCTTTGCAGAAACTCTCACCAATTAGGTATGATTTTTTAAGGTAATAGAAGACACATATGGTATTGTTCCTTTGATCCAATTATCATTTCAAGCCAAAAAGCCATTCAGCCACTCCTATTGCCTGGTTATAAAATAGCTATTTTATTTCCTTTCTTACATCTGCCCATTCTTCATGAAACAGCCTTCGGGTAGGTGACATAGTCTTAAAAGCAGTCACAAAAGTAAAGCAAAGCATAACCTTCCTCTAAAATCTCTAGGCCCTGAATTTGGAATCAGAGCTCCCTGGCATTTAACTTTGTACAAATCACCTGACTAGTCCAAGGCTCATCAGTAAATAGGAATGAGAACACCTATTCTAACCTCTGAACCATGTAGAGAGTATTCACTGGAAAAATGTAAACTTTGTAATTTGTGAGGGTCTTGAATACCTATAAGCTGTTATTAGTCAATTTCCTTTTTAATAACTATATCAGGAATTTAAATCACACACACACATACACACAAATCAATGTAGTCACCATGCATATTGTATTAGGTTCATCCCTAATTGCCTGTATTGCTCTCCCTTTGGTCATTTCCTTCCATTGCCTCTGCTGCAGACACAGGCGAACTGATAGAACACAAGGATCTTCCTAGCACATACACACACGGACTCTCCCCAGCCAGAGTTTCCCATGAAAGCTTAACTATGAAGAAATTCAGAGAAGGAAGAGAATCTGAACTGTAATACCCTGTGTCTAGGCTAGATTTCTGATTAGCCATTACCTTATGCTGGTTATTTTCATCGTCATTTCTGGAGGCCTTGGGCTTATTCATTAGAATTTTCTCTAGCTATTCATTTTCCAAATGCAGCCATTTTTCTGGTATGATATTGCCTGTAAGTCAAAACAAGATAATGTTCACTATTACCAATACATTTTTTATTTCTTTTATTTTTTCCATTCAGTTTTTCCCATGGACTTTAAAAAAAAAAAAAAAAACCCTTCCTGTTAATAATACTTTATATTTGGATGATACTTAACACACTCTCTCAGGTACAGCATATTGGTTAATTTGAACCTCAAAACAACAACCTATCTAATGTGGTATGTAAACCAGGAATGGCTATTAGCTACTTTGTTTTGTGAATGCAGAATCTCTGTTTTACTTCTTTGCCAGGTACTACTAGCAGAAAAGCGACTGACATCCTCTTTGCTGACCTCAAAATACTGTTTTTAATTGGACATGATCCTGGGCTGGATACTTTATCTCTCCTTGTTTCTCTTTCTTCATTTACAAAAATGGGGTAGATTTGATCATTTCCAAAGTCCATTTATCTTTAAATTTGGGTTCTATGTCATCAAATATTTATTGTGCCCCTGTGTAGAATACTGCCAATTCTAGAGCTATGAAAAGTCATAAGGCACCCTCACTGTCTTCTAATAGTTTATGATATAGCTGGAGGGGAGCGGATGCTAATGAGAAGATGAAGGAAGATCCAGGATTTAATTTTCTAAGTCCTACATGACTGACATGCAAAAATAAGTGCTACAAGGGAGGAGGGAAGGTCATTATTTCTCCAAAATATTGGCACATGGATTGACAGCCGGATCTTGGAGTTTCAAAGTAAGGGAGAAGCCCTTCACCTTAACATTGGCTATAGACCAATATAAAGAGAATAAGAATAAAAATTGTGTCTATGGATAAAAGGGGAATGTTTACATTAAAAAAGTCAGTATAGGGCTGGGTGCAGAGGCTCATGCCTGTAATCCCAGCACTTTGGGAGGCTGAGGCGGGCAGATCACAAGGTCAGGAGATCGAGACCATCTTGGCTAACACAGTGAAACCCGTCTCTACCAAAAATACAAAAAAAAAAAAAAAATTTGCCGGGCATGGTGACGGGTGCCTGTAGTCCCAGCTACTCGGGAGGCTGAGGCAGGAGAATGGCGTGAACCCGGGAGGCAGAGCTTGCAGTGAGCCGAGATCGCGCCACTGCACTGCAGCCTGGGTGACAGAGCGAGACTCGGTCTCAATAAAATAAAATAAAAAGTCAGTATAAAGGAAAAAACATTTGTGGGGTAGAGGAGCAATGTTCATCAGTTTAAAAGCTAGCATAAAACTTATCATGGAAATTCTATAATAAAGGACTTCAAGCAATTTTTTCACTTGTTTCAGTGTTTCTTGAGCATTGGAATGAAAATAAAAATTACAGCAAGGCTCTAAGCAGACAAAGATATGTAGGATAACGGATAATTTTGGGAAATAGCTTTTAGGGCTGAAATTTCTCAGTGTGTATTTTTCCTGAGTTCAATGCGTTTAAAGATGGCGCCCTGTGAGTTACCATGACAACATATAGATACCATCTAGGCTCAGGCTACAGATCTCAAGTATTTTGTCCATACACTTTTGGAAAAAGCCTGTTGATGTACTGTAGATGGAATGAACAAAACATGGAGCGATCGATGCTGTTACGGCCCATTTCTTTGAAATAGCATTAGTCTGGTTGAAGTTGCTTCTATGGTTTTGAAGGACCCTCTTCTTTCCATTTCATCATTGCCTTTAAAGTTTGAAGCGTACTTCATTTTCAGTTCCTTATTGAGTATCTCTCAAGACAAGGCAAAAATAAAGCTAAAGCTCATTTCCTGTGTTCGTGATTCTTTTAAAAGGGAAAAAAGATTCAAGTGTTGTTGGTCATCCTGTAATTTTGGAGTTGTTCTTTGTCCTTGGGCTGTGTTTTCTCAGGATACTATTTTTAGAAATAAATCCAGATACAGAACTGACAACCAACTTGCAGTTATGAAGAAAAAAACGGGAAGATACAGATGACATAAAAGATCCCTGGAACACGGTTGTTTTCTGTCATTGGTTGTAATGAAGGCAGGTGCTTGGGGCAACAATACTTTTGGCAGCTGCTACACAGTCACCCACACAGCCATTCAAGTTTGGCGAATTCCTCAGATAGGGTGATGGTTCTAGAATAGGGTGGGAAACTGAGATTCTCTGTTGAGTCACTGAGAACAAATATCTTCAACCAGTTCAGGCAAATGAAACCTTTAAAAGATACTGTTTCCAAAGGCACTTGGGATATTAATCGCTTAGTGTGATTATCATATAAACAATCTAAAACTCAGATTGAGGAATTGGGTATGTGACATCAAGTAGAATGACATGAATTTGATTTTTTTCCAGGTTTTGTTCTATACCCCAACCCCAACTTGGGCTTGTGAGACATTTCTTAGCATTTCGGAGGACAGATTTGGATGTTGGATTTCACACAGGCAGCTGAACCTGGACAGACCAGTAGCACCGTGCAGCCACTCTCATAGTTGTTGATGTTGGTTTACAACAGAGATAATCTGATGCCCTGAGGATGTCAAGTTATTGGTGAGTGTGAAATAACTAGTTCTTGTTTTCAGTGAGATTTCTGGTCTTTCTGTTGTGGTTGTTTTGCAATAAAGATTGAACTATATGACATTGAGTATTTAACATGTTTTATTTGTAAGAATAATCTTTAGTATGTATTACATAATAGCGCCACAAGAACTTAATGAGAGTAGGTGAATAGCAATATTATGGCATAATTAATAAAGAGAAAAGACTTTGTTAAGTTGTTTAACTAATATGTCTGTTGAAGTAATTGAGCCAACTTTAATGGGCTTTGGTGTTGTCTTAGCATAAATCCATGTTCATAAAAGTTAATGGTAGTGATGTTTTTTACTTATGAGAATTCACTTAACAAGTGGTTTTTCAAGAATAAATTACCTGCATGGGGCAGAGTAAGCTTGTACTCATCAAAATCACTCACCTAGATAAGTGAAGGAAGGCTTAAACATTCACATTTCATTTTAAAAGTTCTTACTACTGAAAAATGTACAGATATTGAATAAGTTAGGAGAATATATTTGAAATAATTTCCAACATTCAACCCAGTAAAAGTTACCATACGAAATTGTCACAGAGCTGAGTAGTATTAGGCAAGATAAAACTAACAGCCTGGAGTCATTCTCCCTCTCTTTGTCTCTCTCTCTGTCTCTCTAATGATGCTTCATAACAATAATTTGGTATAATAGAATCATTTTGTATAAGTGATCTAACCTATCAGTTGAAGAAAAAAAATAGAGTGAGGTATTGATAAAAGCAGTTTTTAAATCAGTCAGTCAAAGTTTTACTTTGAATTCTAAAAGGAAACATTATTTCCACCTTGTGTCTCTTTCTAAATATTCACCTCTCCTCTCCTCTCCTCTCCTCTCCTCTCCTCTCCTCTCCTCTCCTCTCCTCTCCTCTCCTCAATATTCATGAGAGGTGTCACTTGCAGTCCTAAAGTGTATGAGCCATTTCCATTTGCCATTGGAAAACTGAGCAGTTCTATCCATGTGAGGATGTTGACAGATGAATAAATGTCACTGGTGAGAAAGAAGAACAGATTAGGGGTTAATGGGGAGGAGTAGGAGCACTGGTTTTGAAAAGAATTAAGTTAAATCTATTTCTTTCATTTTGTCTTTTGGAGTGCAGGAGTGCAATGCTAACTCACTGCATCCTCAAACTCCTGGGTTCAAGGGATCCCCCCACCTCAGCCTCTGAGCCTCAGCCTCTGGGTAGCTGGGACTACTGGTGCACCTCCATGCCTGGCTAATTGTTTTTAATTTTTTTTTTTTTTTTTGTAGAGGTGAAATCCATCTTTCTATGTTGCCCAGGCTGGTCTGGAACTCCTGGCCTCAAGTCATCTGTCTACCTGCCTTACAAAGTGCAGGGGATACAGGTGTGAGCCACCACGCCCGGCCTAAATCTATTTCTTAATTACAGAAATGGAGCATGTGTGTTTACAGCTCTCCTTGAAAATAGCTTGGATATTTATTTGGAAATATGTCTCTCCATAATGTTTATTAAACTTGGCCTGGGTGGTGGTCCACGGGGGAGAACATAATGCTTGATGGAAGTGAATTAATGCTTAGTATTCCCATGCCATGCACTTGGTTCATTTTGAGCCCATGACTCAAGGCAGACCCCTCAGAATGTATCTTAGGAATTTTGCTATGCATGTGGCCTTGATTTTGGAAATATATAGCCCCTAGAACTGCAAGTCCCAATGAAGAGCCTTTGTGAGGAGTCAACCCAGAAAGTGCAACTTAGGAGAAGAGAAACAGAATTCTGATAAACTCTACTGAGCCTCTGTTTTTAGCCACTCTTGAGGCAAAGTTTATCCCAGAAATTGGGAGCTAAAACCCAATATATTTCCTTTGTTTTTAAGTTAGTTGAGTTGAGCAGCAACCAAATACATATTAATAGATATGTTGCTCACTGTGGCAACATTGGAAAACAGAGAAATGTGCAAAAATAAGTTACAATGACCTTTGATTTAATTTTGATGTATTTATTTCTGATTCCTTTTTGTTTATCTCTGTAGAAAGAGGTAACTATGGCCGGGCGCGGTGGCTCAAGCCTGTAATCCCAGCACTTTGGGAGGCCGAGACGGGTGGATCACGAGGTCAGGAGATCGAGACCATTCTGGCTAATACGGTGAAACCCTGTCTCTACTAAAAAAATACAAAAAACTAGCCGGGCGAGGTGGCGGGCGCCTGTAGTCCCAGCTACTCCGGAGGCTGAGGCAGGAGAATGGCGTGAACCCGGGAGGCGGAGCTTGCAGTGAGCTGAGATCTGGCCACTGCACTCCAGCCTGGGCGGCAGAGCGAGACTCCGTCTCAAAAAAAAAAAAAAAAAAAAAAAAAAAGAAAGAGGTAACTATGATTACAATTCTACTGTATTTTTCCATTATTTTTCTTAACTCTGCAAATGCATAATAACTTTAATTTTTATTAAGTTAGGATTGTTTTTACATACATAGGAATATGTCTTTCTTTTTACAAAATAAGAATCAGGTTATGTTAATTTTATATCCTTTTGGTTTCATCTAACACTGTGGCATGGGGATTTCCCTATTTTATTAACACACATCTTTAATAGTGAAATGATATTCCATAGTATGCATAACCACAGTTTACTTTTCCATTATTGTTGAACATTTTGACTATTTCCATTTTTTATAACCTGATTGTTTATGTTATTGGTACACAATTTTTGTCCAATTTTCTATTTCTCTATTTTATATTTTATTTTATTTTATTTTTGAGACTGAGTCTCACTCTGTTGCCTAGGCTGGAGCGCAGTGGTACAATCTCATCTCACTGCAACTCCGCCTCCCGGGTTCAAACAATTCTCCTGCCTCAGTTTCCTGAGTAGCTGGAATTATAGGTATGCACCACACACCTGGCTAATTTTGTATTTTAATGGAAACAGGGTTTCACCATGTTGGCCACACTGGTCTCGAACTCCTGACCTCAAGTGATCCACCCCCTCAGCCTCTCAAAGTGTTGGGATTACAGGTGTGAGCCACGCACTCAGCTGAATTTTCTATTTCTTTAGATTGGCTTCCTAGCAAAGGCTTTGTGAGACTCAAGTGGATACATTTTGGATTACAAGTAGACTCTTGCTATACATATCAAATTTCTTTCTAAAAAGTTTATAATAATTGTACATTCCCAACAACCTTGCCAAACCCAGCCATTATCATTTCTTGCCATATCTACTAATCTAAGAGTCATAAATGTACAACATGCTGTCATATTATTATATTAGAATATATTTATTTTACTACTGAGAGGTTGAATGTTTTCTTCATATGCTTATTGATCGTTTAGATTTCTCCTGTGAATCACTATTCACATCACTTTTCCATTTCCTATTGTCATTTTACCACTTTTTTAAAAAATACTGATTTTAGGCTTTTCTTTTTCAAAATCAGTGATTGTAATAAGTAGTGCTGCACTGATGGTTATTTTAGCACTCACTGGTACATCACAAACAGGGACTTGGGACTGTCACCTGTCCTAATTCCAAACTAGCCATGTAATATATTTTTCTTTCTTAAAAGTAGCAGCAAAATTGGCTTCTGAAAACAAAAAACCCAAATCAACTTTTGGTAAAACTGAGGATAAGAGAGAGATAAGTTTGTCACCAAAGGCTAAAACATACAACTTCAGCATTGCCTATTATTATTGATTTAACTGCATGTGAAAAAGACTTGTCCATTGTTCATTATGTGACATTGTATGTCACAGATGTGATTTTTATTTAAGGCACTTATTCAGTGTAAAATCCTGCTGGAAGGTTTGAAACAACTCTTTCTTCCCATAAACTGTCATCTACCAGCCTGCAACTTTATTCACTGGAAAGAACACATTCTATTTTCTGAGAGCAGTGTTTATTTTTTCCAGAATCGTAGCATAACACCTCGTCAATTCTTACTCAAAAGGTTATTTCCTCACACTTGGATGCTAGATCATTTCCCAGGGATAAGAGTTGGGGATGCAACTTTTAAGTTCAAGTCTACAAAAGCTCTACTTTCAAAACTTGCTTTTTATTGATGAGTAAGTAAACTCACTTTTAATTGACAAGTAAGTAAACTTGGCAGTGTATTTTACTGTTCTGTAGTAAAGCTATATCCAAAAAAAAGAAGAAGAAAACTTGCTCAGCTAAAATCTTTATGAAAAACCAAAATTATGAGTTCTACTTTTCTTCTGATAATGAAATTTTAATTGCCAATGAAGACTTGCTGATTTCATGATAACATGTCATATGGAATGAATAATTTCCTAACAAAATACTTCTCCTTTATGACTTTCTTGACCCCACCTAATAATAATCAAAAGGGTTTAAAAGTGACATAGAGTCATGTTAGTATATATTTCGTGCTGTTCCCCTATACCTAGATACATTAATGGGATTGTAACACTGTTTCTTAGTGTTAATGACCACAAAGCCTGAGCCATCCTCATTACATTTTTCTCACTATTTATTTTATGTCTTTGATTTCTTGGTTGTATTTATTACAATATTTGCTAAAAGTTGGCTTTTGGAAAATTAAAAGGCACTTGTTAGGAAGAAGTACAAAATCTTTTCTGTCTCATAGTTTAAGTATAAATTTTGACCCTGAGTGGGTTAGTTTGCATTTGATCATTCTTTGGCACACACACACACACACACACACACACACACACACACACACACACACACAGCAAATATGTAATATATACATTCTATATGAAAATATGTATGTGCCATTTAAAACTTTTTGAGAAATAGATAAATAAGCCAACAATTACAGTAACATGTGAGAAATGTTTATTAATTCATTGAAGGAGAAGGTATTGAGCTACATGAAGTCAAAGGAAAGACACCGAAATGCCTGTTTTCTCATCTTCTCCTAATTGTGGCCTCAGGTCTGTGGGTTTTCTGCTTTCTCCGCTTCTTTGTCTAGAACCACATTAGGGCCAGATTTTCCTTGAACAATGAGAAAAGAGGTAATCATCATAGGTTTGGAGAGCTATAGGATGGTGATACAGACAGAGGTATCCAGGAACAGCAGATCTGTGGCCAGGTGAGGACATGAATTCATGACCAGGTAAAGAGAAAGAGGAAGGGGAAACAGATGGGAAATCTGCTAGAAATGAAAGGGAGGAAAACCTTAGAATATCCAGGGGTAGAAGTAGGGGAAGATTGGAGAGGCTCTGACTTGGTGCCACACAGAAGGGGACAAAGTTTGTGCAGAGACAGCACCCCGCCTGCTGCCCAGAGACCAGCACTGGCAGGACAGAACCTTCAACCTTCCCCCTCTCCACTTCCCACATTGCCAAGCTTGTGAATCCTGCCCCTCCACACATCCTAGCTGCACACTCTCCTCACCATCCTGATCACCAGTGAGACTCCAGTTTCCCCATGTCCATCCTGGGCAACCTCTGAACCACAATCCTTTCTGCACTTCTCTTTCTGAAACACAAATCAGATTATATCACCCCTTATTTAAAATCACTTTGGTTGAGCAAAAGAGTTGAATAGATATTTCTTCAAAGAAGATGCACAAATGGCAAATAAGCACATGAAAGGATGTTCATCATCACTTATCATTAGAGAAATGCAAATTAAAACTACAATGAGATATCACCTTATACCCATTAGGATGGCTACTATTAAATAAAAAAAAAAAACAGAAAATAATAAGTATTGGCAAGGATATGGAGAAACTGGAAGCTTTGTGCATTGGTGTTGGGAATGTGAAATGATGCAGCAGCTGTGGAAAACAGTATGGTGGTTCCTCAAAAAAATTCACAGAATTACCATGTAATTCAGCAATTTTACTTCTGGGTATACATCCAAAAGAATTGAAAGTAGGGACTCAAATTGGTATTTGTACAGCCATGTTCATAGAGGCATTACTCACAGTAGTTAACAGGTGGAAGTAACCCAAGCATCCATTGACAAATGAATGGATGAACAAATTGTAGTGTATGCTTGCAATAGAATATTATTCAGCCTTCGTGCCTGTAATCCCAGCATGCTGGGAGGCCAAGGCGGATTGATCACTTGAGGTCAGGAATTTGAGACCAGCCTGGCCAACATGGTGAAACCCTGTTTCTACCAAAAATACAAAAAAATTAGCCAGGCATGGTGGTGCATGCTTGTCATGCCTGCTACTCCAGAGGCTGAGGCAGGAAGAATTGCTTGAACCCAGGAGTCTGAGGTTGCAGTGAGCCGAAATTGCACCACTACACTCCAGCCTGGGTGACAGAGTGAGACTCCATCCTCCCTCCCCACAAAAAGAAAAAAAAAAAAGGCATGTTATTTAGCCTTAAAAGGGAAGGGAACCCAGACGCATGCTGCAATAAGGATGAAGCTTAAGGACATTACGCTAAGTGAAATAAGTCACTCACAAAACGATACATACTTTATAATTTCAGTTATATGAGGTACCTAGAGTGGTCACATTTTTAAAGACAGAGAGTAGAATGTTGTTTGCCAGGAACTGAGAAGCACGAGAATAGTGAGTTATTTTTTAATGGACACAGAATTTCACTGGGGAAGGTGAAAAAGCTCTGGAGATGGATAGTGATGTCGGTTGCACAATAATGTGAATATACTTAATATCACTGAACTGTATGTTTAAATGTGGTTAAAATGATACAATTTATGTTATGTATCTTTTACAATAAAAAATCACTTCGCATCTTACCATTACTTTTAGGATAGAACCGCAGTTTCTCAGCATGATAACACCTGTCTCTCATGATGTGGTTCCCAGTTCACCTCTTCAGCTTGTCACTCATCCCTTGGCCCAGATTACCAATGCCTGGCACTCCTTTGTTTTGTAAGACTCAGCTCAGCCTTCATCACCTTCCCTGAGAAACCATCCTTGACTCCCCACCACCTCCCTTCCCACCCGATACTAGGTCCTACGCTCCTCTTGGCTGGGTGTGCCTCCTCCTTCTTATCATAGCACCTTATGTACACTTTCATCTATCTCATTGAATTCAACATTGTAAAATTTATTTTTCAGTGAACTCCCATTAGACTGCAAGCTACCTCCAGGTAGAGACTGTGTCTTTTATCTCTGTTGCTCTACTGTTTAGGTCATGGCCTTATACATTGTAGATACTTAATCTATGTTTGATATCTGAATGAAGGAATGAAGTAATTGAGGAGAGGAGGAACATTCCTCATCTCATCTATAAATTCCAAGCTCATCTCATCTATAAATTCTTAGCTCGGCTCATCTATAAATTGGAATAATAATAGCAACTACCTCTTAAGGTTTTTTGAGAATGATATGACACAATAATATTTGTAAAACAGATAACACCTGACATAGTAGTTGCTCAATAAATGTTAGATATTATGCACTTTCTTTTCTTTTCTTTTTTTTTTTTTTTTTTTTTTTGAGATAGTATCTTGCTCTGTCACCCAGGCTGGGGTACAATGGCATGATCTTGGCTCACTACAGCCTCCGCCTCCCGGGTTCAAGCAATTCTCCTGCCTCAGCTTCCTGAGTAGCTGGGATTACAGGCACATGCCATCATGCCCGGTTAATTTTTGTATTTTTGTAGAGACGGGGTTTCCCTATGTTGGCTAGGCTGGTCTTGAACTCCTGACCTCAGGTGATCCACCCGCTTCGGTCTCCCAAAGTGCTGAGATTACAGGTGTGAGCTGCTGCACCCGGCCAGATGTTATTCACTTTTATTATTAAATGACTCATGAACCTTTTAAAGTAAAGTTTTTATATGCCCTTCATAATAAGGATTGAATAAGGGAAAGATGAGGCAGAAAATGGCAAGGAAATACCAAAGACAGACATCAATCCTTCAGGATTCTCAGGATGCCCTGTAATCTGTCCTCCAAGTTGGTGAGAGACATGCCTCCTTGACATAAATAGATGGGTGGTGGAATGACAAGTCGAGTTTATATTCTAAACCAGCCTGTCACGATGAGACTGTTGATCAAACCACCCCCCAGCATATCAGCCTTGATGACTCCCAACCTCCCCCAGAGATGGCTCCTCCCTTGGGTAAGGGGGGACCTTCCTTAGGAGGATGATCTTGGAGGCAAATCGCCCTCCTCGTCTGCTTGCAACTGTGCCAAGAAGCCAGAGCCCCCTGCCCAACTCCACTCCCATGGCCTGACCACGTCAGAAACTGTGAGTGTTACCTTCAGGTCTCCTTTACCCTATTGAGGCAGTTTCTTGGGTCCAATTATGAACACAGAACATGTCTTCTCTCAGGATGTTCCTGAATTTGCTGAGGTGATTTTTCTTTTCTCCAGAATATGCAGCTATCTAAGATACGCCTCAAAGAGATATATACCAAAGAATATTTTTTTTAATTACACTATTATTGAATCTGGTGACCCTTTCTCCTTGCCAAGTTAGAGCAAGGAAAGTATAAGACATCCAAAAGTTTGTTTCCTGCGTGGATGTTATTTTGTCTAAAAAAATAAGGGAAGCTCTTAGAAGAAAATCTTGGAAGCAGGGATACCTTTATCTAAAAGAAAGATACATAGATGGAATTGACCTGGCCTTCTAGGTCTCGTCGTGAAACAGAGGTAGGATCGACAGCCTGGGGACTAAGAAGATAAACATTTTGTATGAGTCTGTGGCATTATTGATTTCTCAATGATTGTTTTTCCAAAGTGATCAGGGTAAAAGTTTGAAAACAGAAAGTGTTCCTGTGCTCATCTTTGACACTGTAAAGAGGGAGGAAGCTGCAGAGACTTTAGCCCTTCACATAACTTGTCTGGGGTGTGTGTGTGTGTGTGTGTGTGTGTGTGTGTGTGTGTGTGTGTGTGTGTGTTTAGCGGTGGCCAGTGTCAGTTAAAAAGTGAAAAGAAAGCAGACTGACTTCTGCAGTCATGAGGAGGGAAAAAAAAGTGAATCTAAGCAGCCTCAGGGCTTAACTCCGGAAAGACTGGAGAGGTTCCAGGCTGGGCACTAATAGACAGCTGGCTCAAATGCAGACCACAGTCCCAGAAGGCAAGAATATGTCTGTGTGCATTTAGAAAACCTGTGGCCCTACCCATTTTTCATAGTTTGCCTCGTAAGCTGTGACTGGAAGGAAATGTAATCACCTTTTCCCCATAATTTTCCATGCATGCTTTTTATGAGAGCAAAAGCCACGGTTCACTCTGCCTTTCCCCTAGTAGGATACCCCTGGGTGGTGTGAGCTTCTGATGTCCCTTGAGCAGGCAATCAAAAGTCGTTGGGAGCAGCAGGGGCAACTCTCTCTCTCTCTCTCTCTCTCTCTCTTTCTCTATCTGTGCAGGCTATGTGGAAGATGGAGTTGAAAGTGAAACAGAAAGAAGGAGCAACAGTATAGAAATTTAAACTTGGATGTGTCTAAAATCCATTCAAGAGGAGGATATTCAGCCCAGAGCAGGGACCACAGGGCTGGCACACATCCTGCCCACTCACCTATTTCATTCTGACAGCTGTCATCTCTATTCAGCCTGACACAATTGAGGGCATTACGTGCTTTATTTTATTATCCAGGCCATTGTTCCCTTCTCTTGCTAAGGACATTGACCATAGTTACATCTCGTGCTCTATCTATTCTGATTTAGACTCTGCCTTCATGAGTAGAAGAATTAGGTCAAGTGGAAATTTTATCAGTCCTACAACCAAAATTTTAGCACAGTCGTGTGTATGTGTGTAAAAATGGTAAAATGTAGGTAAAAATGTAGGTCAGTGAAAATTAAAACAACAGGAATTGCCTAATTTCTGGTATTCATAAATTATTTGAATAAGAAAATCAGAATAATAAATGTTATAATTGTATTTTTTATATTGTAGTTCTGTATATTCAATATTTATGTGAAAATTTCAGGTTCATATAGGAGTATTCATTTTAATACTGCCAACACAGTCAACCTTATATACATCATTGAGAGGGTAGTAACCACGAGATCCAAAGCTGAGGAATTTTTACTGTTGTTACTCATGTGATTAAAAAAGCTTCTCCTTCCTGTTTCTCCAGATATTAATGTTATTTTAACCTACTTACAATAGTACAAATAGACAGTTTAACCTCTTAAAAAGCATGAGTTTCGATGTATTTACCATTATATATTTGTGCACAGTCTTGAAATGCAAGACATTCTTATTCTTACGTGCAAGGTTTGATTGTGATTAATCCCTGTCATTCAACGTGTATAGAAGCAGAATGAAGACGCTAGGTCAAGGATTTCATACTCGTTCTTTTCCTTTTCTGACAAATAAAATAGCTTTGCCTCTCAGAACATCCAAACAGTTAACCAGACAAATAGAATTAAATGTGGACTTAAATGTGACTCTAAACCATCTGAGATGGAGAAAAGAGATCATATTTTGTGATGTCAGATTAGATTCTGGATGTCTAACACTTATATCTGTAACTTAAATGATGGAAAATATATTTAAAAGTATTAAAGAATATGCAGATTTTTCTACCACTTTGGCTTTAGAAGCAAGATGAGGAAAAACTCAAAAGACATTTAACGACATAATATCTTTAGTTTTTAACATTCGATAGAAACCACCGTAAATTCAAAGGACACACAACAGACTGGGGAATGCTTTTGAAACAGACATAGACACGGCAGAGAAGATAATATCCAATCGATTTCCTACTCAGCGGCAGAGACATCTTTATAAATGAAATCATGTCACTCTTTGGATGGAAACTTCACCTGCTCATAATTTTGCTCAGAGTAACAGCCACATCATCCCCGTGGACACAGCCCAGCAGAACCTGGGGGACAACTACTACCTGACTTCACCTCCCTCTCCCCACACCTGCCTGGGTCCACGTGGCTCCAGTCACACTGGCCTCCTGGCCAAGCCTGCTGCCACCTCAGGGCTCCCTGCCCTTGCTGACTCTCCTCCTGGAATGGTCTTTCCACAGATATTTGGCTCGACCGGAACAGCTTATCAGTGAGGTCTGCTCTGAGCAACCTACATAGAAGAGCAGCTCCTTCCCACCTGGGCTCTTCCCTTCCCCTGCTTTATTTTCTCTATAGCACTTTGACATATTCCTCACATTCTTTATTTGATTTTAGAGTGTCTCCCTCAGCCAGGCAGAAAACTGCACATAGTCAGGGATTTTGTTCACGGCTCTATCCCCGGCTCGCAGAAGTGCCCTGAATAGAGTAAATGCTCAATATTTGTTGAATGGATAAACCAAGACATAAAAGTTTCTATAAACTGAAGAGAAAAAGGTTAAAATCCAATGGTGATGCAATTCATGGAAGAATTCTAAATGGTCAATAAACATATGGCAAATGATTAAACTTACAGAAATAAATAAAATATACATAGATGAATAAGACACCATATGTTTACCCATCCAATTGGCAGGAAGGTGGAAATGCAGTGACAGCCAGTGCTGTGAAGGACGGGGGTCCCTGGGCTCTTCCCTGTCTTGCTGGTAAAGGCATGAATTTCTACCTCATTTTAGGACAACAATTTGTCAGTATCTTTTAAAACTAAATACACATATACTCAGGGAGATTCTAGGTTTCACAGGGGCTCAAAGCTTAAATTTTATTAGCTTCATTCATTTTAGCATTTCATTCATGCTTCTTTAAGAAAATTAATGCAAAATTACAAATACAAAATGAAGTCTAGGATCCTTTAAAGGGCTTGTGCAACCAGGGCTTTAAAGCTCCAGCTTTGTTATCTTCCTGGCAAATCCTGCCCTATTACACACATGCTTTCACCTGCAGCCTCACTTCTGGGAATGCACCCTATACACAACAGAGTCCCAGGGCATAGAAGATATATGTGCAAGGCTTTCTACTGCAGCATTGTGAATACCGGAACAGCAATCGATGACAATCTTAATGACTGTCAATAACGAGAGGGTGAACATATATATATATATATTCATATTATATATATATATATTCATATTATATATATATATTCATATTATATATATATATTCATATTATATATATTATATAATACAATATAATATATATGAATATATAATATATGTAATATGTATAATATATGTAATATATAATATGTATATTATATGTGCAATATATATGTAATATATATATTACATCCATTCTGTGATTATTATTCTGCTATTAACATATCTATGCAACATTATATAAGAAAGTAAAGTGATACAATAATGTAACTAGTGTAATACATTTTGATAAAAACAAGAGTAAGAGAGTAATGCCATGTCTGAGGATATATTTACAGATGTGTGTGTGTGTGTGTGTGTGTTGTGTGTGTGTACATGTTTGTATGAGTCATAGAAAGATAGGGAAAGATATGCATCAACCTCAGGTAGAGGGTGCGATGGAAATGAATGGGGGGAATGAAGAGAAAATTTTTCATTATACATCCTTGAATTATTTGACTAGTTTCAATGAATACATTAATGCTTTCATAATTTAAAAAAGAAGTAAAAATGTTACAAGTAAAAAGAAAAGGTCATCCTCTCATGAAATGCGTTGATGATTTTGAGGTGGAGATGATGATACTAATCAAACATTTTTTATTTGTTGCTCATTGGCATGGAGCGAGGCAGGGAGCAAATTGAGACAAGAGATGTGATAAGAAAGGAAATGTTTAGTGTATCCAAGAAACAACGCAAGCTATGCTTAAAAAGAAGAGATGATAGAGTCAAGTTATGGAAGTGTGACATTCCAGCAGAGAATGGGCATCATTATCAAAAACAAACAAGCTGAAGTTTGAGAGGCAACCTGGGTCCAGGGGCAGTGTCCTCAAAAGGGACAAATACCCAAAGAGTGTAGGGTCAAGCCAGAGGCGGGCCAGATCTGATCATGATGAACAGTACCAATATCAGTGAGGGTGCACCACACGCCTGGCAGTGTGTTGATTACTGTGACCTAGCTCATCCCATTTTCTCATGTCCTATGAAGCGGGAGCTTTTAGGATGCCCATTCTACAGAGGAGGCAGTTAGTTCAGAGGTTCATGTTACTAGAAACTGGTGGAGCAAAGACGGGAGCCTAGGCTCTCCGATCCTAAGCCCTCATGCTCCATTGCTATGATACCCAGCCTCTCAAGTGTGTGGTGCTAATGAGCATACACATCTTAGCCTACACACTTCAGGGCCTCTCTCAGGCAGGAGGTATTAAACAGAGGTAGTGAGAGGCTAAGATATGTAGGAAAACATATGCCAGTGAGAACTTGGAGTGTTAGAAATATCACATGTGTAGCTCTGTTGTAGAAGATGGGTTCCATCTGGTTCATCCTTTGTCCTGTGCTGGGGGTCTGATAATTCCACCACAATACAGAATACAGATTAAGTAATAGGTTTTATTGGACAAGGGGAAACTTGCACAAACCAAAGTCCAGCAAAAGAAGGGAGGGATTATCTTGTTTCCTGAGAGGCGCATCAGGGTCTACGTGCTCTGGGCCTGCAGCATAGTCTACGAGTGCCTGAAGAGGTGGAACCCTGTGGTCTCCATTGTTATAGGATAAGGTAGAAAGGCAGCTGTTTCTGTTTGTGTGTGTATATGTGTGTGCTGTGTGTGGGGGAGGGTGTAGGTTGGGTTACCACATAAAACACAAGATCCTCAGTTAAATTTGAACTTCAGATCTATGATTAATACATTTTTAGTATGTGTGTCCCAAATAGTGTAATGAATAAATAATTATTGGCTGTTTTTCTGAAATTGAAATTTTAACAGAGAGCCTTGTTTTATTGTATTTTATTTTATTTCTCCTTTAAACACGAGCCCTCGTTGGGAGATTCACAGGCAGCTTGGTACTAGGTATCCGGATTGGGGGATACGAACTATTTATATATAGGAGTTATCTGGAAATCCTAGCTACTGAAGACCTGATGAGGAAGCCACAGGTTCTACGGGAAGCTGAATCAGCTATAGTTCATGTCCCTGGTAGCTATCTTGTCCCAACGATCCAGGGCCCCTTTCAGGCAATTCCTGCTCATGACACTACATTTGTTCTAGGACTTAGAAATCATCGAAATCATTTGGGGATGAGGTGTCTCACCTGTGAAAGCCATTTACCACATATTTACTGACAGTTGCAATGTGCTGGGCACACAACATGGGTACAAAGAAGACTGTGAAACTTCTGACTTCAAAGAACTTAAAGGTTGCTTGAAGAGTCAGACAAGGAAGTAGATGTTATAGCTGGGATGTAAATAGCAGGACAAAGGAAGGCATTGGGACTTCAGGTGCAAAAGAAAGGCATCAATCTAGTTTTGTGCAGTTCTTGGGAGGCTTCCTAAAAGAGATGTTTTTTTGAAGCAAATCTTGACCTGATCTATTTAAAGTCAGGAGACTGGACCAAATGACTTCTTTCATCCTTCCACAAAGTTCTGTGCCACTGAGCATGGTGAATGAATCTCACAAAAAGGAAGACTTCAACTCAGCTGCTAGGTTTACCTGTCAAAGATAAAAAGAAGGGCTTCAAAGAGCCAATAGAGAGATTTAGCTAGGGTGATGAAGTCTTCGGACTTTGTTGAGGGACATTCTGGGTCTTAAAATGCTAGATTATGGATCTCTAATATTGTAGCACTGTTCACAACAGCAAAGACTTGGAACCAACCCAAATGGCCATCAGTGATAGACTGCATAAAGAAAATGTGGCACATATACACCATGGAATATTATGGATCCATAAAAAGGATGAATTCATGTCTTTTGCAGGAACATGGATGAAGCTGGAAACCATCATTCTTAGCAAACTAACACAGGAACAGAAAACCAAACACCACAAGTTCTCACTCACAAGTGGGAGTTGAACGATAAGAACACATGGACACAGGGAGGGGAACATCACACACCGGGGCCTGTCAGGGGTTGGGGGATAGGGAGGGATTGCATTAGGAGAAATAGCTAATGTAGATGATGGGTTGATGGGTGCAGCAAACTACCATGGCTTGTGTGTAACTATGTAACAAACCTGCACCTTCTGCACATGTATCCTAGAACTTAAAGTATAATTAAAAAAAAAAAAAAAAACCCTAGATTAGGCAGTTCTGATGGAATTGTTAACTGCAGCAGTAACTAACTGCAAGTGGCTATGGCATCTCTGAGCCCTGATGAGGTCAGACATTCTAGAATTGAGGCGGTGATTCTCTGCAAGTCTGCTTAAGTGACTCCTCATTCAGAGGAGTATAGGGAAAATGAGATCCTCCCACAGTCCTCTCTGAACTGCTAATATTCTATTCCAACTGCCACTGGGTTCCTTCTAGAGAATAAAAAATGAGCAGCCTTCTGGACCCCCAGAATGAGCTAGTGGTTGTTGCAAAGCCACCAGCCATGAAAATACAATTGTTTACACATCCTTTTTGGTGGTGCTTTTTTTGAAATCTGCTGTTAGAAAAGAAAAAAAAATTCATGACCTTCGTGAACACCAGAGTAGGACAGGGGGAACAGAACAGATATTTATGATTGACTGAGAATTTCAATCTCAGCAGCTACAAGGATGAACTTGGGATCACTGGAAACGGAAATAGTTGACTTCACAGATGGTAGGCGGCTCTTGTCAGAGAAGACTGTTCTGAGCATGAGCCTAATTGAGTATCTCCTATCTGCATAAATTAACCTTTTTTAAAACTATGATATTCTCAGGAGAATTTTCAGAGTAAACATTTAGAGTGTTCCAGAGCTCTTCAGTGGAAAACTTATCATATAACTGGACAAAGGTTAATTTCACCGGTTCAAAAATGACACATTGGAAATTCAAACAGACAATGATCCAGCTTAAAAATGATGCAAAAAATTTGATAGCTGAAGATGTACTATCTTTCTGGCTCTTGTGATACTCTTCTGTGTGTTCTGTTGTTTGAACAGCTCCTTGGGGAAAACATCTGTCTACTTGAAATCTTACTAGGAAAAATAATTTCATTTAAATCTTTCCTCATAGCCCTCTCATGCAAATTTCAGTGTACAGTAAAACAGGCTAAGAAAAATTAAAGCCAATTAGGTATGTTTTAAATTAACCTGATAACATTTTTTAAAAATCTATAGTAATTTTTATAATGCAGCTACATGTTTAATACTGAATAGCTGCCATTTCCTTTAGACTCCTTTGAACTGGTCCAAAATACCTAGAGCTCCTGTGATGCTGTTGGGCCCCATTGCCTCCTGGGAACTGTAAAACTAGATACTGCTAATTAAATTGACATGTGTATACCCAAGTATAGGGCTTGCACAGTAGGAAAAAAAAAAAAAAAAAAAAAAGCACTTTTTTATTTCTAAGGGAAGAAAACTCTGTTCAGGCAAGGGAACCAAAATATCTGTTGGGGCTGAGCCATAAACATGAGAAGGAAGAAAAAGCCATAGTAGACCCGTGATACTTATAGTTTTCTTAAGTACTCTTGGGGTCAACAAACAACTCATTAACTCATTAGTAATGCTGTCCATTGGGCATTGAAGTGAAATTCAAATGCTCTTTCTTCCTACTTTTAGACTTCAATAGTAAATATTTATTTTAAAAACATTCAAATGGATTAGGATACAATAAAATAAAAATATTTTCTCTCAACCTCTACAGTCCCCTACTCCACTCAAGCTTTATTCTCCAGAAGCCACAGTTTTTAATCTTATCTGGTTTTATTCTTCTAGTGGCTACCTCCATATATCTAAATTACATGATTACAGCAATACTTCTTGTACTTTAAAAAATGTAAATATATTCATAACTTCTCATTATGAAAGATGAGGAATTCGGCATATTTAATCTTCTCTTCATTTCATTTTCCACTTCTCACTTTTTCTTAGTTGTGCTGTAAAGTTTGCGTCTTACTGGCCGGGCGCAGTG
>NW_022143778.1:0-25241 GCF_007565055.1 Rhinopithecus roxellana
GGCTCCTCCAGCCGCCTACCACTCAGTCCTTGCAGGAGGTAACACACTCGATAAGCATTCACAGCCTGTGGAGTCAGAGGCCAATTTCTTCTCCCTGAGCAAGAAGAATGGAAGCAAATGAGAAGTGCTCACAGCATGCTCGACTGCCCCTGCTCAGGTGAAGAATAGCCTGTCTGGATGGAGAGATGTCAGGTTACTTGATACTCAGAAAAACAGGTCTCAAAACAGTGTCTTCCAAATAATACATGTGGTTGTGGACACTCTTCTATAGACGAGGTGGAGCTTAATTCCTGTCCTTACCCCCATATTCCCACCTCATTACCACCCTTTGAAGGTGAACTAGACTTAATGATTCTTCCTATGATTAAAGTGGGAAAAGGGAAAAGTCACAAATTTATAGTGGGGAAGCCTGGCAGACACCTAACCAAGTGATGTCATGTATATGTCATGAGAGGGGTACATCACTTCCCTGGTATTCCTACCAAAAACCAAAATTCCCACTATATGATCATGAGACAAATGTTAGACAAATCCAGACGTGGGGGACATTCTACAGGATACCTGGCCAGAACTCAAGACTGTCGAGATGGCCAGGTGTAGTGGCTCATGCCTATAATCCCCAACACTTTGGGAGGCTGAGGTGGGCAGATCACTTGAGGTCACGAGTTCGAGATCAGCCTGGCCAACATGGTGAAACCCCATCTCTGCTAAAAGTACAAAAATTAGCCGGGCGCGGTGGCTCACGCCTGTAATCCCAGCACTTTGGGAGGCCGAGGCGGGCGGATCATGAGGTCAGGAGATCGAGACCATGGTGAAACCCCGTCTATACTAAAAATACAAAAAATTGGCCAGGCGCAGTGGCGGGTGCCTGTAGTCCCAGCTACTCGGGAGGCTGAGGCAGGAGAATGGTGTGAACCCGGGAGGCGGAGCTTGCAGTGAGCCGAGATCGCGCCACTGCACTCCAGCCTGGGCGACAGAGCGAGACTCCGTCTCAAAAAAAAAAAAGTACAAAAATTAGCCAGGCGTCATGGCATGTGCCTTTAGTCATAGCTACACAGGAGGCTGAGGCAGGAGAATTACTTGAACTCAGGAGGTGGAGGTTCTGTGTGCCAAGATCGCATGACTGCACTCCAGCCTGGGCAACAAGTGAGACTCCACCTCAAAAAAAAAAAAAAAAAAAAAAAAAAAAGACTGTTCAGGTCATGAAAAATAAGGAAAGACTCAAAACTATCAACAGAGCACTAAAGACCAAGAAGACAGAATGGCTAAATGCAACATGGAATCCTGGAGTGCACCCTGGAACAGAAAGAGAACATTATTGGAAAAACTGATAAAACTTGAATAAAAACTAATGTTTAATGTATTGATGTCAGTTTCTCAGTTTTGACAAATGTATCAGAGTTATGTAAGATGTTAACATTGGAGAGGCTGAGTGAAGGATATATATGAAGTATCTTTTCTGTAAATCTAAAGTTATCCCCAAACTTAAAATGCATGTAATTGCACTTTGGATCAAGTGCAGCTGATCTCAAGTTTGTGAAAATGTGTATGAGCTCATGTGCAAAAAAACTTTTGGGAGTGATGGATAAGAGGGTATAGTCTTTTTTTTCATCTGTATTTTCTAATTTATCTGCAGTGGACATGTATCAATCACTTCTTTAAAGACAAAAGCAGTTAGTTTAAAAATCCTCATCTCTAGTCAAGTAGCCATGGACATCCTTCACAAAGTACCTGTCCAGACCCAACTTTCAGTTTCTGGAGTGGAGTCTAGGGGCCACAACAGGAGGGCTTGGCAGGACCCTGACACAAGGGCAGTCCTTTTCTGGGGTAGCTAGATCCTCAGGAGCTGGATTCTCTAGGTCTCAGGAGCTTAGATAGGTCACTGGTTTACTACTGGTCAGGGCCTGGCCCCTCTCAGGTAGGGCTTTGCAGATGTGGCTGTATTAAATGGGGATCTAGCCAGGCAGGGTGGTTCACGCCTGTAATCCCAGCACTTTGGGAGGCTGAGGTGGGTGGATCACTTTAGGTCAGGAGTTTGAGACCAGCCTGGCCAACATGGTGAAACCCCGTCTCTACTAAAAATACAAAAATTAGCTGGCGTTGTGGCACATGCCTGTAGTCCCAGCTACTTGGGAGGCTGAGGCAGGAGAATCGCTTGAACCCAGGAGGCAGACATTGCAGTGAGCTGAGATCGTGCCACTGCACTCCAGCCTGGGTGACAGAATGAGACTCTGTCTCAAAAAAATTTTAAAAATGGGGATCTATCTATCCCTAACTCTAGAAGACTTTGAAATTTATTTATTTTTTTTTAACCTACCTGGAGTAGAGATGGGAATGAGGGCCCAGCACAGGGTGAGGGTGGGGAATGAGGGAGAATACAGGCTCTCCCTGGCCAAAGAGACAGGTATGTCTTTGCTTAAGCAAAGCCTTTATGTGAAAATTCAGATTTGCCAAACAGGCAGTTCGTCCTGGAATCCTTGAATGTGGAACTTTTCCTCACTGTAGTAATGCAGCTGTACAGTCAAGCAGGTGAGTCCTGAGCCTCTCCATGGCAGTCCCAGATTAGCAGTGAGTGGGCACATAGGCCTCCTCATTTCCCTGGTGACACGATCTACTCCTGTCTCTGCATCTCTGGCTCCCTGAGGTGCCCAAGAAGAACTTCCCGCCTTCGTCATCTGAGTCTATACAGTGGGCAGATATATGCTTATTTGCTCAGAACAGGGTTTGGGGAGCTGTTCTCCAGGGATTTAGTTGGAGGGGGAACAGGTGCCCAGAATTTTAATAAAACTTCCTCCGGTTTGTAAGGAGCTAGGACCAAATATTTCTCAGGGAGACTTGATAGTTGACCTTGTTCATGACTGAGAAACTTTAAATGTTTTACATCATTCAGTTCTCTCCCCCACAGTTCATCTTGGCAAGCCAAACAATCACTGAATTGTTTCCATGGAAACACCAAACTGCAATTTGGATTACCAGAATCAAAATAGAAACAAGACAGCTTCAAAAATAAATAGCTTTGGAACTTGCTAGTTGCAAACTGCAAATTCAAGCCATAGCACAAGGCATATGAGAAGCTGGACCCATCCAACCCTATGACAAGAGGTTTCCAGGATCTATGGCTGCATCCCACCAGTGTTAATGCCAAAGCCACTAGAAACCAGGGTTGTAAGCCAACTGATGATAAACTTCGTAACAATACTTAAGGGAGGAGCTGGTCTTTAGAAGCTTCTAGAAAGATTTAAGAGCCGGAGGGGAAGGCTGAGAAGGGCAGGAACAAGGAGAGAGATAAGTGAATGGCAGAGTGAAGTTCCAGCAGGGAGCACAGAGTCACAGCCGAGGCCTGGGAGAAAAGCAGCAATTCTTTTTTTTTTTTTTCTGAAACAGAGTCTTGGTCTGTTGCCCAGGCTGGAGTGCAGTGGCGTGATCTTGGATCAATGCAACCTCCTCCTCCCAGGTTCAAGGGATTCTTCTGCCTCAGCCTCCTGAGTAGCTGGGATTACAGGCATGCGCCACCACGCTTGGCTAGTTTTTGTGTTTTTAGTAGAGATGGGGTTTCACCATGTTGGTCAGGCTGGTCTCGAACTCCTGACCTCGTGATCCACCTGCCTCGGCCTTCCAAAGTGCTGGGATTACAGGCGTGAGCCACCCCGTCTGGCCAGCAATTCTTTCAAAGAGGACATTAAAAAGGGCTGGCTGCAGGCTGGAAATGATGACCCGGCCCTCAGTTCATTCCGATTCCTGTGTTCCCCACACTCACAGGCATCACTGCCTGTGTAGTCACATGGATCTGGTTCTAGATTGTGAACTCTTGCCAGTTAAGCTCTGGGAGCACTTACGTTAGCACACCTCTGCCTCTGTGAGGCTCAGGCCACCACAGTTGGCACTGGGACGTACCTTCTCATCTCTAGGACTCAGGGTTCCCCTTACCCATCTGCCTGCTGTGCCCCTCACTCTTAGGATAGGGGATCCAACTCCTGGCACACCTGCCCTGACTCCTTAACATTCTCCTGGGCCCACCCCACCACCATCTCTTTCAATCCCAGAGATGATTCCAACAGCATCCGGAGACCAGAAGGAAGGAGACAGACAACCTGGGGGCCTATATCCCTCACCTTTTTACTCAGGAATGCAGTGATAGAGTAACACCATTCTGCCAACTGGTGAAACTGTGAGTTGTCAATGTTCAAAGGTCAATGAAGATTTGCAAAAGGGGCCTAGCTCAGGCCGATCTCCCTCCTGAAATGGCTAGACCAGGGGCTCACCACAGGAGAATGGCATGAACCCAGGAGGCGGAGATCGCGCCACTGCACTCCAGCCTGGGCAACAGAGCGAGATTCCGTCTCAAAAAAAAAAAAAAAAAAAATAGAGACTTTGTCACGCCCAGGCTAGAGTGTAGTGGTGAGATCTTGGCTCACTGCAACCTCTGTCTCCTCGGTTCAACTAATTCTCCTGCCTGAGCCTCCTGAGTAGCTGGGATTACAGGGGCCCATTACTACACCCGGCTAATTTTTGTATTTTTAGTAGAGATGGGGTTTCACCATGTTGGCCAGGCTGGTTTTGAACTCCTGACATCAAGTGATCTGCCCTCCTTGGCTTCCCAAAGTGCTGGGATTACAGGCATGAGCCACTGTGCCCAGCCCAGAGTGGTACTTTTTTTTTTTTTTTTTTTTGAGATGGAGTCTCACTCGGCTCCCAAAGTGCTGGTACTATAGGCATGGGCCACTGTGCCCAGCTTCAGAGTGGTACTTTGGATTGAGCCACAATATGTTTTAATGTGGTAGCAAAGAGCAATGAGTCATGCAAACCGTAGGAGGCCTTGGGAAGCCAATACACCTGATTATAGATGATTATTGAAAAGGCCTCTGGATCGCTTCTTCTCGGCCTTTTGGCTAAGATCAAGTGAAAGGCTCTGGGCCAGGTGCAGTGGCTCAAGCCTATAATCCCAGTACTTTGGGAGCCCAAGCGGGAGGATCACTTGAGCCCCAGCAGTTTGAGATCAGTCTGGGAATAGGGAGACACCATCTCTATTTTTAAATTTTGTGTGCGTTGTGTGTGTGGCAGGGTCTCTTTCACCCAGGCTGAAGTGCAGTGTTGCGATGTCGCCTCACTGCAACCTCCGCCTCCCAGGTTGAAGTGATTTTCCTGCCTCAGCCTCCAAGTAGCTGTGATTACAGGCTCCTGCCACCACACTCGGCTAATTTTTTATTTTTTGTAGAGATGAAATTTGGCCATGTTGGCCAGGCTGGTCTGGAACTCCTGACCTCAAGCGATAGACCTGCCTTGGCCTCCCAAAGTACTGGGATTACAGGCGTAAGCAACCATGCCTGGCCTATATTTAATTTTTTTTTTTTTTTTTGAGATGGAGTTTTCCTCTTGTTGCTCAGGCTGGAGTACAATAGTGTGATCTCTGCTCACTACAACTTCCACCTCCCAGATTCAAGCGATTCTCCTGCCTCAGCCTCCCAAGTAGCTGGGATTACAGGCAGCTACCACCACACCTGGCTAATTTTTGTATTCTTAGTAGAGATGGGGTTTCTCCATGTTGGTCAGGCTGGTCTCAAACTCCCGACCTCAGGCAATCTGCCCACCTCAACCTCCCAAAGTGCTGGGATTACAAGCATGAGCCACTGTGCCCGGCCCTTTTTAAAAAGTTTTTTATAAAAAAAAATTAGGCCGGGCGTGGTGGCTCAAGCCTGTAATCCCAGCACTTTGGGAGGCCGAGACGGGTAGATCACGAGGTCAGGAGATCAAGACCATCCTGGCTAACATGATGAAACCCTGTCTCTACTAAAAAATACAAAAAAACTAGCCAGGCAAGATGGCGGGTGCCTGTAGTCCCAGCTACTCGGGAGGCTGAGGCAGGAGAATGGCGTAAACCCAGGAGGCGGAGCTTGCAGTGAGCCAAGATCAGGCCACTGCACTCTAGCCTGGGTGACAGAGCGAGACTCCATCTCAAAAAAAAAAAAAAAAAAAAAATTAAAGCCTGGGTGCAGTGGCTCACGCCTGTAATCCCAGCACTTTGGGAGGCCGAGGCAGGTGGATCGTGAGGTCAGGAGTTCAAGACCAGCCTGGCCAAGAAGGTGACACTCCATCTCTACTAAAAATAAAACAAAATTAACCGGGCGTGGGTGACAGGCACCTGTAATCCCAGCTACTTGGGAGGCTGAGGCAGAAAATTTCTTGAACCTAGGAGGCAGAAGGTTGCAGTGAGCTGAGATTGTGCCACTGCACTCCAGCCTGGGCGACGAGCAAGGCTCTGTCTCAAAAAAAAAAAAAAAGGCCAGGTGCAGTGGCTCAAGCCTGTAATCCCAGCACTTTGGGAGGCCGAGCCGGGCGGATCACTAGGTCAGGAGATCGAGACCATCCTGGCTAACACGGTGAAACCCCCGTCTCTACTAAAAAATACAAAAAAACTAGCCGGGCGAGGGTGGCGGGCGCTTGTAGTCCCAGCTACTTGGGAGGCTGAGGCAGGAGAATGGTGTAAACCCTGGAGGCGGAGCTTGCAGTGAGCTGAGATCCGGCCACTGCACCCCAGCCTGGGCGACAGAGCGAGACTCCGTCTCAAAAAAAAAAAAAAAAAAAGAAAAAGACTCTGTCATCCAGAAACAATCTGAGGCTCATGTTATTTGCATTCTTCTTGGAATGTGTGGGAGAACATTAATATTTTAGGTTCCAACTAAATATCTAGAGGGAACAAAGATTTACTCAGGAAATCTATTTGACAATGGATCCCAGCTGTAGTGGGGAAGGACTGTGTTCTAGGCTGTCTGGAAAATGCCTGATTTGACAAAGAGTCTTGGCCTCAGGCCTGGCATAACTCGGCTCATGCCTGTAATCCCAGCACTTTGAGAGGCTGAGTAGGGACGATCACTTGAACCCAGGGGTTCAAGACCAGCCTGGGCAACATGGTGAAAACCCCATCCCTACAAAAAATATAAAAATTAGCCGGGTGTGGCCGGGCCCAATGGCTCACGCCTGTAATCCCAGCACTTTGTAAGGCTGAGGCAAGCAGATCACTGGAGGTCAGTTTTAGTTTGAGACCAGCGTGGCCCACAGGGCAAAACCCTGCCTTTACTAAAATGCAAAAGTTAGCTGGGTTGTGGTGATGGGTGCGTATAATCCCAGCTACTCTGGAGGCTAAGAAGATGGCTTGAGTCCAGGAGGTCGAGGCTGCAGTGAGCTGAGATCGCACCACTGCACTCCAGCCTGGGTGACAAAGTGAGACTCTGTCTCAAAAAAAAAAAAAAAAAAAAAAAAAGTCAAAACTAACTTCTAGGAAGCAACTATCATTTTTTAAAATAGAGGCAGAGTCGGGCCTGGCATGGTGGCTCATGCCTGTAGTCCCAGCACTTTGGGAGGCCAAGGTGGGCAGATCATGAGATCAGGAGTTCGAGACCAGCCTGGCCAACGTGATGAAACCCCATCTCTACTAAAAATACCACAATTAGCTGAGTGTGGTGACAGGCGCCTGTAATCCCAGCTACTCAGGAGGCTGAGGCAAGAGAATCATTTGAACCTGGGAGGCAGAGGTTGTATTGAGCTGAGATTGCACCATTGCACTCCAGCCTGGGCAACAAGCGTGAAACTGTCTCAAAAAAAAAAAAAAGAAAAAGAAAAAAGAAAAAAAAAGAGGCAGAGTCTCACTGTGTTGCTGAGGCTGATCTCAAACTCTTGGACTAAAGAGATTCTCCCTCTTCTGCCTCCTAAATGCTGGGATTACAGGTATGAATCATTGTGCCAGGCTGCAACTATCTTTTTTGAGAGCAGACAGGCTGTTTTCTGGGCACTTTGGGTGAGAGGAGTTGCTGGGAACTGATCTGGGAGAGAAAGCATCTTGTAGGAGGCCCCTTGACAGGAGCCCTTTGGAGCTTCTGAGGCAAAACAGGAAAAGGAGAAATTGGCTGAGCACGATGGCTCATGCCTATAATCCCAGCATTTTGGAAATCAAGGTGGGCAGATCACCTGAGGTCAGGAGTTCAAGACCAGCCTGGCCAACATGTGAAGCCCCATCTCTACTAAAAGTACAAAAATTAGCCGGCGTGGTGGTGGGCGCTGTAATCCCAGCTACTCTGGTGGCTAAGGCAGGAGAAGTCGCTTGAACCCGGGAGGCGGAGATTGCAGTGAGCTGAGGTTGCACCATTGCACTCCAGTCTGGGGCACAAGAGCGAAACACCATCTCAAATAATAGATAGATAGATAGACAGACAGATACTTGTGAATGTCAAGGAAAATTAGGTACTGCAATCAGCTTCATTTCCATCCTTGGGCTGTAGCTGGAGTTGTATCAGAGGGAGAAGCCCCTGGTGGCTTTTTGTTTGTTTTGTTTTTTTGAGACAGTCTCGCACTATCACCTAGGCTGTAATGCAGTGGTGCGATCCCGGCTCACTGCAACCTCTGCCTCCCGGGTTCAAGCGATTCTCCTGTCCCAGTCTCCCAAGTAACTGGGATTACGGCACCCGCCACCATGCCCAGCTGATTTTTTGTATTTTTAGTAGAGATGGGGTTTCACCATGTTGGCTAGGCTAGTCTCGAACTCCTGACCTCGTGATTCACCTGCCTCAGCCTCCCAAAGTGCTGAGATTACAGGCATGAGGCACCGTGCCCGGCCCTGTGTGGCTTTTAGGCCCCAGGCCCATAGGCTTCCCACTACATCTGCCCCTGGGTAGCCACATACAGTTCCAGGAACATCTAAAGAGCCAAAGATATTGATTTCCCAGGGACATGCTTGGATGCTTGGGCTGTGACACCCTTGCCAAACCTGGCAGGAACATAGTAGTTAATTTTATTTTTTTTTTGAGATGGAGTCTCGCTCTGTTGCCCAGGCTGGAGTGCAGTGGTGTGATCTCGGCTCACTGCAACCTCCGCCTCCTGGGTTCATGCCGTTTCTCCCGCCCCTAAGCCTCCTGAGTAGCTGGGATTACAGGCACCCGCCACCATGCCTGGCTAGTTTTTGTATTTTTAGTACAGATGGGGTTTCACCGTGTTAGCCAGGATGATCTTGATCTCCTGACCTCGTGATCCACCCACCTCGGCCTCCCAAAGTGCTGGGATTACAGGCATGAGTCACTGCACACGGCCTAATTTTTTTTTTAAACCTTAGGAATAAATTAAGAAACGATATCTTTTTCTGATGATCCCCAGAGACAGGCAGTGTAATTTTTAATTAACCCAGTCTTATTAGGAGATAAGTTTACTCTTCATTCTACAGAGACACTTAACTCATGGAACACTGAGTCACTCTGACCCTTGACTTCATTACACAAAATGAAATACTTCTGAAGAAATACAGAATTTCTTAACTCATAGCAGGATCAAAGAACAAAGGGTCCTGCTTTCGCATTTCAAAATTGGACACAGTTCTCAACAAGGCCACAAATACTTATGGAGTCTCAACTCTAAATTAAAATGACTAATCATTAAACTGTTCAACTTAGAGTAATAAAAGATGTCTAGATACAGACCCCTCTGGCCTATAGTCAGTCTGGGAATGGTTAGAAAGAACCAACCCTTTGTGTGGCTGGGCTCCTTCCATATCTTCCTTGCACAAGCAATGAAACCCAGCAGGGAAAGCAGTGGAGCTGGCAGAAGGCAGAGTGAGAAGACATCCAGTGAGGACTGAAGGGAGAGGAAAGGCCAGGGCAGCCTCAGGTACAGCTCATACCTTAACTTCCTTGGCCTCAGAGAGGGTTGCTATGATTGCCTGTGGCTCCCTACAGACCACAGGAGGCCCTTGGTCTGGAAATGAGAGTGAGAACAGTTTAGGCTGGTGTCTGGCAGCCCTGCCATAGGTGTCCCAGGAAAATTCAACTCCTCCATATTGAGATTTTGATGGGACACACATCCCTGAAAATAATGTAAAAAAATAAGAAACAAGAACCATTGCTTTCTACAGTGGTCCACTCAGTGGCCCCAATGTTATTTACTGTACTGGCTTGGAAATGGGCAAATTCTGGAAACTATCCATCCCATGAGGATTTTCCCCTTCATATAATACAGGAAAGGGAAAAACCAGTTTGAATGGGTTGTGTTTATTCAAAATCATCTTGTGAGAGCCTTAGGAACTAAAAAGATGGTATGTATCTGATTTTCATGTTTTTTTTTTTTTTTTTTTTTTTTTTGAGACAGAGTCTCACTCTGTCACCCAGGCCAGAGTGCAGTGGCATGACCTCGGCTCACTGCAACATTTAACTCCCGGGTTCAAGTGATTCTTCTGCCTCAGCCTCCAGAATAGCTGGGACTACAGGTGCGTGCCACCATGCCCAGCTAATTTTGTATTTATTTATGTTTTTTGAGACGGAGTCTCACTCTGTCGCCCAGGCTGGAGTGCAGTGGCGCAATCTTGGCTCACTGCAAGCTCCGCCTCCCGGGTTCACGCCATTCTCCTGCCTCAGCCTCCCGAGTAGCTGGGACTACAGGCGCCCACCACCATGCCCGGCTAATTTTTTTGTATTTTTAGTAGAGACGGGGTTTCACCGTGTTAACCAAGATGGTCTTGATCTCCTAATCTCGTGATCCGCCCGCCTCGGCCTCCCAAAGTGCTGGGATTACAGGCGTGAGCCACCGTGCCTGGCCTAATTTTGTATTTTTAGTAGAGATGGGGTGTCACCATATTGGCCAGGCAGGTCTCGAACTCCTGACCTCGTGATCCACCCGCCTCGACCTCCCAAAGTGCTGGGATTACAGGCGGGCGCCCTGATCTTCTCTCCCCTCTCCCTCCTGTCTTCTTCCTTCTCCCTTCCCTTCTCCCTTCCTTTCCTTTCCTTTTCTCTTTCATTTTGAGATGGAGTCTCGCTTGTTCTGTTGCCCAGGATGGAGTGCAGCAGCGCGATCTCGGCCCACTGCAAACTCCTCCTCCCCCTCTCGGGTTCTTGCCATTCTCCTGCCTCAGCCTCCTGGGTAGCTGGGACTACAGGCACCTGCCACCACGCCTGCCTAATTTTTTTTTATTTTTTTTGTATTTTTAGTAGAGACAGGGTTTCACTGTGTTAGCCAGGATGGTCTCAATCTTCTGACTTCGTGATCCACCCGCCTCGGCCTCCCAAAGTGCTGGGATTACAGGCGTGAGCCACCACTCCTGGTCCCTGATTTTTCATTTTTAAGAGACAGGGTCTTGGTCTGTCACTCAGAGGGGAGGTACAGTGGCACAATCATAGCTCACTGTAACCTCAAACTCCTGGGCTCAAGTGATCCTCCCATCTCAGCCTTCCAAGTAGCTGAGATCACAGGTGCATGCTGCCACGTCCAGCTAATTTGTTTGTTTGTTTTTGTTTTGTAGAGATGGGGTCTCACAGGCTGGGCGCAGTGGCTCACGTCTGTAATCCCAGCACTTTGGGAGGCTGAAGCGGGCGGATCACCTGAGGTTGGGAGTTCAAGACCAGCCTGACAAATACAGGGAAACACCATCTCTACTAAATATACAAAATTAGCCCGGTGTGGTGGCGCATGCCTGTAATCCCAGCTACTCGGGAGGCTGAGGCAGAAGAATCGCTTGAACCCGGGAGGTGGAGGTTGCAGTGAGCCGAGATCGCGCCATTGCACTCCAGCATGGGTAACGACAGTGAAACTCCTTCTTAAAAAAAAAAAAAAAAAGAGATGGGGTCTCACCATGTTGTCCAGGTTAGTCTTGAGCTCCTGGCCTCAAGCAATCCTGCCTCAGCCTCCCCAAGTACTAGGATTACAAGTGTGAACCACTGTGCCTGGCTTCTATTTTATTTCATAAGTAAATTAAAAAATTAAACTGGGACATCAGTTTGATAAACTTGAAAGAAAAAACAGGCCAGGCGCAGTGGCTTAAGCCTGTAATCCCAGCATTTTGTGAGGCTGAGGCAGGCGGATCATGAGGTCAGGAGTTCGAGACCAGCCTGGCCAACATGGTTAAACTCCCATCTCTACTACTAGAAATACAAAAATTAGCTGGGTGTGGTGGTGGGTGCCTGTAATCCCAGCTACTCAGGAGGCTGAGGCAGGAGAATTGCTTGAACCTGGGAGGCAGAGGTTGCAGTGAACTGAGATCACACCACTGCACTCTAGCCTGGGTGACAGAGCAATATTCCGTCTTGTGGGGAAAAAAGAAAGAAAAAATATATATGCTTTTAAATGTTTTATTTCTGATAACAAAAAATACATATGTGTTGCAAAAATTCAAAAAACTTCAGCAAGATATAAAAGGAAAGCCAAAGTCCCATATAAGCCCACTGCTCTTCAGAAATAATACAAGGTCTACAATACTACTAGTTTTAAGAAAGTGCTTGAAAAACAGGACAAGGGAAAAAGCACCCAGGAAGAAAAATGGCTTGTGAGCAGTGATGCTCTGGACATTTGCTAGTGCATGTCATCTCTTTCACTGTCAGGCTTATCATTTTCTCTGTTCACAAGAAGATTTAGGGTGTATGTCTACTGATCAAAAAATGCAAACTGACAACGTAAGTGGCTAAAAATAAAGAAAAAAATCCTGAGGCCTGAAAATGTATTGGTCATGTGTAGGGAATATTTTAAAGACCCAAAAATGTTGTTTGGAGTCATGCTGCCACAGCAAGTTTTATGAGAGCCCTTCTGCTACACAGTATTCCATAAGGAGGCCTGCCCGCCTTTCGCCAAGTACAGGCACCCTGCTCCAGATGCACCACCACCACCAGGCTGCTGCCTCAGCTCTCATCACCACCATTTTCACATTTCATTCCAACAAGTAAGGATGCACTTAATCCTTGTCATGGGCAGCGTCTGGTACCCAGAGTGCTGGACCTTCCCTCCCCTCGTGCCCATTGACCCCACCTCAGCAGGGCCTCTGACTCTAGGGTACTTGGCAGGCTTCAGGGACTTTCTGCTCTTGGCCAGCCCAAATGTCCTGCGATTTGTCTTTCTAGCTGAGACCAATAAATCAACTGTGGGCTGGTCAGAAGCCATCATCATCACTGCTATCAAAACCCAGGTCATAGAGCAAATTCTTTCCTGCCTCCTTGCATAGAGGGGTCTCTGAACATCCAAGATTGAGGTCACTGAACCAGCTCATCTGGTGGTCCCCCTGGGAACTGCTGGAAAGTAGCCTGTTGTCTTGGGAAGAGCATCTGCTGAACTGCAAGAGTCTTCCCTGCACTGCCCTTGCTGTCTTATTGGGCACGACTGTTCCTCCCAGAATACGGCAGACTGGTTTTCTGGGGCTCCTGGGATATTGCAGATGCAGAGGCTGAGCATGGGGTTCCTGCTGCCCCAGTAAGGGCCTTTGTGGGACAGAAATTGCAGGCTGAGGACTCTGATATTTGGAATTGAATTTACAGGTCTGGTTTGGGATTTGTTTTTGCTTCCTGGCTAGGAGCCTGCCTCTGTGGGCCCTGTGGGCCTTCCTGGGCTGCTGCTTCTTGTCTTTCCCCTGCATTTCTTCAGTCCCATCTTTCTGTTTAGTCACCAAATGTTCACATGGGTCACACAAAAACATACTTTGGGCTTGGTATTTTTGGCAGGCATTCTTAATGCTGGTTGAAAAGTTGTTTATCTCCAGTGATGTGAGCTGTGAGGCTCCTTGGGAAACCAGGTCCCTGTCACTAGGAATCTTATGGCCTTGGATGCTGGAACCACAGTTCTTGGCACCTGTTTTAATAACAGCCCAGTTCTTGCAGTTAGTCTGCACTGCCTTGTCCTTTACATGCCTGTTTTCTTTCATGGGACCCAAATGCTGGCAGTGCAGCCTCTTCTTGGAGAGCATCATTCTTTGCTCCTTCACCCCAGACACCAAATTCTCCAGGTTGTAGGGAACCCATACCAGGATTCCATGCAGCAGGGAAGGCCTGGGCCTGCCATAAAACTGGCTTCTCAAAGGTGTATTTTCCTGCCCGGTGAGATTGGGGCTCTGGGCCAAAGGTGGCGACGTCTGAGAAGCGCTGTCTTTTACATGCCCAGGTACTGGAGGCACTGAGATCAATCTCTTCAGCTCTGCTAGGACACTAGGCACATTCAGCTGGCCTAGCTGCTCACACAGCTGCTGGAATTCCTGACTCTGCTGAGCAACTAAAACTTCAAGGTGCTTCAGGTTGGACTTCATTTCTATAAACTCTGCTTGTCTCTGGGGAGAGAGGCAGTGAGAAAGACAGTGATGGACAGTGCAAGTCAGAAAGCACAATAAACATGAGAACAGACCACTGGATGTGACCGCAGAACCACGGCTTGCTCCCTGTAGGGAACCTCCCAGGGTAAGCAAAACTACACTCTGGAGTTGAACCCCTGGGGCCCACATCATGTCAAGGAACCTTGGGAAAGGAAGCTAGCCTATATGCTGGCCCCTTTCCAAGTGGCCTGTGCTGGCCTCTGGTCTTAGCTGAAAATATGCAACTTTAAAGGTTTCTCAGCCGGGTATGGTGGCTCACGCCTGCAATCCCCAGCACTTTGGGAGGCTGAGGCAAGTGGATCATGAGGTCAAGAGATTGAGACCATCCTGGCCAACATGGTGAAAAACTCCGTCTCTACTAAAAATACAAAAATTAGCCAGGCGTGGTGCTGCGCACCTATAAGTCCCAGCTACTCGGGAGGCTGAGGCAGAAGAATCGCTCGAACACGGGAGGTGAAAGTTGCAGTGAGCCAAGATCGTGCCACTGCACGACAAAGCAAGACTCTGTCTCAAAAAAAAAAAAAAAAAAGTTTCTCTCTGGATCTGGTTACAAAGCCCAAAACACACTTGGAAAGAGGTTGGGGTTTACACTTACAGCTTCAGATCTTTTCTTCATCTCAAGAATGGCCTGCTCCATGTTGCCTTTGTCCTGGACTGCCTCAAACACCAGGTCATTCTGAACCTGCACAGTCTCTTGTACTAAATACAAAACAATGACAGTTTACCTCCTGAAGACTATGTATGCATCTGCCCAAACCACAGAACCACAGCAGTGAAAAGGGAGGAGCTGGATGCAGACCAGAGTGGTTCCTCCAGGTTCTCTTTCCCTCCCTCCTTGACAAGATCCTGGCTAGGGCAGACCTAACCTCAGCACCTGCTGGGGACTCTTGAGAATGGGGACTCTGAGACAACAGCACTAACCTCTGTGGCCTTCCTTCTTGGCCCTGTCATCAGAGTGATCTTTGTAGAATGTAGGTATCATGCACCTCTGAAACCTTCATTGAAACATTTTTTTCTTTTTTTTTTTTGAGACGGAGACTAGCTCTGTCACCTGGACTGGAGCGCAGTGACACGATCTTGGTTCACCGCAACCTCGACCTCCCAGGTTTGAGCGATTCTCCTGCCTCAACTCCCGAGTAGCTGGGATTACACGTGTGTGCCACCACACCCGGCTAATTTTTGTATTTTTAGTAGAGATGGGGTTTCACCATGTTGGCCAGGCTGGTCTTGAACTCCTGACCTCAGGTGGTCTGCCCGCCTCAACCTCCCAAAGTGCTGGGATTACAGGCGTGAGCCACTGTGCCCAGCCCATTGAAACTTTCAATGGCACCCCACTGGCCACTGAACAAAATCTAAATCTTTAAATTGGCTAACAAGATCTGGGCTCACTTCCCTTTACCCATTTGTCCTCCTCCATATCTCTGTACTCTGTTTTCTCTCTCACCACTGGCCTTCGTACAAAGTCTTCCCTTAGCTTCAAGTACCCTGCTTCTGTCCCTGTCATCCCCCCAACCCACCAATCGCCACCTTAGTCCAGCTAATTCCTATTCTTCCTTCTACTTTCAGGAGTAACCTCCTCAGAAAATACCATTTCCACTCGGCTAGGGTGTTGCTTCTCTCTGCTGGTAGCACCGTGTATGTTCCCTACTATCATTTATTGCCCTCCATTTATTTATCCCATACTTAACACTTGGACCCAAATAGACTTGGGGACCTAGGTGCTAACTACATCAGGACTGATACTGATTTCCCTCTTTTACACAGTGAGATTCTGCACACACACACACACACACACACACACACACATTTAATGACACAAATTGTGTTGCAATTTATTGCCATCCTCTTGCTAGACTACAGGTCATATGAAGATGCTTTTATATTTATTCAATGAACGTTTAATGAGCATATACTATGTGGCCAGGCACTATGGATATAATAGTTATCAAGACAGATAAAGCTAGCCAGGCGTGGTGGCTCACGCCTGTGATCCCAGCACTTCAGGAGGCCGAGGCGGGCAGATCACCTGAGGTCAGGAGTTTGAAGCTAGCCTAGCCAACATGGTGAAATCCTGTCTCTACTAAAAATAGAAAAATGAGCCAGGCATGGCGGCAGGTGCCTGTAGTCCCAGCTACTCGGTTGGCTGAGGCACGAGAATTGCTTGAACCTGGGAGGTAGAGGTTGCGGTGAGTTGAGATCCCGCCATTGCACTCCAGCCTAGGTGACAGAGCGAGACTTCATCTAAAAAAAAAAAAAAAAAAAAAAAAAAAAAAGACAAAAGACAAATAAGCCCTCTTGAAATTGCAATCTTAGGGAAAACAGGTAGTTAATGACTAATTATACAAATAAATTATACAAATAACTAAATGTAATAACTGCTCTAAAGGAAAAGTATATTGTGCTTGAGACCATGTAACATGTAGACTTAGTCACTCTCAGGGGTAAGATTTCCCTAAGAAACTGTTATTTAGCTGAATTATCATAAAACTGTAAGGGAAAGAATATTACCAACAGAAGAAAGAGCATGTTCCAAACAGGAATTGAGATCAGCATGGCTGAAACATGGTGAGCAAGGGGTCCAGGAGCAGGCCACAGCTGAGGGGAGGCAGGTCACAGCTACACAGAGGGGTGTATGGGCCATGGCAAGATTGGTGGGCTTCATTCTTTTTTCTTTTTTTTTTTTATTTGAGACACAATCTCATTGTCACCTAGCTGGAGTGCAGTGGCATGATCTCAGCTCACTGCAACCTCTGCCCCCGGGTTCAAGCAGTTCTCCAGCCTCAGCCTCCGGAGTAGCTAGGATTACAGGCATGCACTACCATGCCCAGCTATTAATTGTATTTTAATAGAGATGGGGTTTTGCCATGTTGCCCAGGCTGGTCTCGACCTCCTGACCTCAGGTGATCCACCTGCTTCAGCCTCCCAAAGTGCTGGGATTACAGGCATGAGCCACCATGCCTGGCCGAGATATACACCTTTATCTGAAGGTTTATTGTCAGACACTGTGCTAGGAGCATGGGAAACAATTTTGAACAAAACTGTCTACCTACATGAATTTTTTTTTTTTTTTGAGACTGAGTCTCCTGTTGTGAGGCTGGAGTGCAGTAGCACAATCTCGGCTCACTGCGACCTCTGCCTCCAGGTTCAAGCGATTCTCCTGCCTCAGCCTCCCAAGTAGCTGGGGCTTTAGGTGCGTGCCACCAACGTCCAGCTAATTTTTTGTATTTTTAGTAGAGCCAGGATTCACCATGTTGGCCAGGATGATCTTGATCTCTTGACCCCACGATCCACCGGCTTCGGCCTCCCAAAGTGCTGAGATTACAGGCATGAACCACCACACTCAGCCGAATTCTACAGTCTAGAAGAAGGAAAAAATAATAAACAGGCTGGCTGGGCGCGGTGGCTCAAGCCTGTAATCCCCAGCACTTTGGGAGGCCGAGACGGGCGGATCACTAGGTCAGGAGATCAAGACCATCCTGGCTAACATGGTGAAACCCGTCTCTACTAAAAAAATACAAAAAACTAGCTGGGCGTGGTGGTGGGCGCCTGTAGTCCCAGCTACTCGGGAGGCTGAGGCGGGAGAATGGCGTAAACCCGGGAGGCAGAGCTTGCAGTGAGCTGAAATCCGGCCACTGCACTCCAGCCTGGGCGACAGAGCGAGACTGCATCTCAAAAATAAATAAATTAATAATAATAATAATAAACAGGCTGGGCACAGTGGCTCACACCTATAATCCCAGCACTTTGGGAAGCCACTGAGGTGGGAGGATTGCTTGGGCCCAGGAGTTCTAGACCAGCCTGGGCAACATAGTGAGATCCTGTCTCTATAAAATGAAAAATAAAAATTAGCTAGATGGGGTGGTATGTGTCTGTGGTCCTAGCTACTCGGGACGCTGAGGCGGGAGAATTGCTTGATCCCCCAGGAGATCAAGGCTACAGTCAGCTGTGATTGTGCCACTGCACTCCAGCTTTGACGACAAAGCGAGACCCTATCTCAAAAATAAAAAAAAGAAAGAAGAAAGCAGTAAGACATGGTACATTTATGTTATGTGTGTTTTACCACAATTTTTTTTTATACTTTATGTTCTAGGGTGCATGTGCACAACGTGCAGGTTTGTTACATATGTATACAGGTGCCATGTTGGTGTGCTGCACCCATTAACTGGTCATTTACATTAGCTACATCGCCTAATGCTATACCTCCCTCCTCCCCCCACCCCACAACAGGCCTTGGTGTGTGATGTTCCCCTTTCTGTGTTCAAGTGTTCTCATTGTTCAATTACCACAATTTTTAAAAAGTGGGTCCAGGGCTGCGCCACCCCACTGGCAATGCTGGCTGCCTTCTGCAAACTGCATATGCCTCACTCCCTCAGTGTGTAAATTAACAAACACTAATGAGTAACAACAAAAAATGGCATGAAAACAGTAGAAATCAGCAATTTTGCACAGGAAGTTTTGGGAAATGTTTACTGTAGTCTCCCTACAGTTGGGAAAAAATTGAACAAACAAGATGAATTTGGTGGCAGGGCGTGTGACTCATGCCTGTAATCTCAGCACTTTGGGAGGCCACGGAGGGTAGACCACCTGAGGTCGGGAGTTCAAGACCAGCCTGACCAACATGGAGAAACCCTGCCTCTACTAAAAATATAAAATTAGCCAGGTGGCACATGCCTGTCATCCCAGCTACTCGGGAGCCTGAGGCAGGAGAATCTCTTGAACCTGGGAGGCGGAGGTTCCAGTGAGCTGAGATTATGCCATCACACTCCAGCCTGGGCAACAAGAATGAAACTCCATCACAGAAAAAAAAAAAAAAAAAAAGATGAATTTGGTGCTTTGAAAAGTGTGAAAGCTGCTTAAAGAACTCTATTCTCAGATAGCAGAAGTAACCAAAATTAATGAAGCTCTTGCAGAACATACTGGACTTGTAAACAAATCTTCTTATGAAGATCAAGGTGACACTAAGTAACCCTTCAGAACCACATGAACTAATGAGTGAAGAAGTATATAAAAACTAAGTAGGGGCCGGGCGCGGTGGCTCACGCCTGTAATCCTAGCACTTTGGGAGGCCGAGGCGGGTGGATCACAAGGTCAGGAGATCGAGACCACGGTGAAACCCCGTCTCTACTAAAAATACAAAAAATTAGCCGGGCGCGGTTGCGGGAGCCTGTAGTCCCAGCTACTGGGGAGACTGAGGCAGGAGAATGGCGGGAACCCGGGAGGCGGAGCTTGCAGTGAGCCGAGATCGGGCCACTGCACTTCAGCCTGGGCGACAGAGCGAGACTCCGTCTCAAAAAAAAAAAAAAAAAAAAAAAAAAACTAAGTAGGAAGGGCACGGTGGCTCACGCCTGTAATCCCAGCACTTTGGGTGGCCGAGGCGGGCAGATCAGCTGAGATCGGGAGTTCGAGAACAGCCTGACCAACATGGAGAAATCCCGTCTCTACTAAAAACATAAAAATTACTCGTGCGTGGTGTCGCACGCCTGTAGTCCCAGCTACTCGGGAGGCTGAGGCAGGAGAATCACTTGAACCCGGGAGACAGAGGTTGCGGTGAGTCGAGATCACGCCATTGCACTCCAGCCTGGGCAACAAAAGCAAAACTCCATCTCAAAAAAATAATAATAATAAAATAAGGCCGAGCGCAGTAGTTTATGCCAGTAATCCCAGCACCTTGGGAGGCCGAAGCTGGCGGATCACAAAGTCTGGAGATTGAGACCTTCCCTGGCCAACATGGTGAACCCTGTCTCTAGTAAAAATACAAAAATTAGCTGGGCATGGTGACACACGCCTGTAGTCCCAGCTACTCGGGAGACTGAGGCAGGAGAAACACTTGAACCTGGGACGTAGAGGTTGCAGTGAGCCGAGATTGGGCCACTACACTCCAGCCTGGTGACAGAGAGCGACTCCATCTCAAAACAAAAACAAAATTAGCCAGGCATGGTGGCCTGTGCCTGTAGTCCCAGCTACTGGGGAGGCTGAAACAGGAGAAACCACTTGAACCTGGGAAGGGCAGGTTGCAGTGAGCTGAGATGGCGCCACTGCACTCCAGCCTGGGTGACAGAGCGAGAGACTGTCTCAAAACAAACCAACCAAACAAACAAAAACTAAGTAAAATATATTGAGAAGTGAAATGAAACCCCTAAACTAACATGAAACAATTTAATCCAGCATAGTTATTTTCATTTATTTTTTTTAGTTTTTGAGACAGAGTCTCGCTCTGTCACCCAGGCTGGAGTGCAGTGGCGCAATCTCGGCTCACTGCAACCTCCGCCTCCAGGGTTCAAGTGATTCTCCTGCCTCAGCCTCCTGAGTAGCTGGATTACAGGCACGTGCCACCACGCCCGGCTAATTTTTGTATTTGCAGTAGAGACAGGGTTTCACCACCTTGGTCAGGCTGGTCTCGTACTCCTGACCTTGTGATCTGCCCACCTCAGCCTCCCAAAGTGCTGGGATTACAGGCGTGAGCCACCATCTCTGGCCCAAATAATTTTTTAGAAAGCAAATTTTCCCATATTTCTCACCACAGGTGCAAGTTCAATTCCATGTGTCAATCAATTAGAAAGAGGCTATTTACTTAGGTACTGGATTCCTGCTCCTAATCTCAATTAGTCAAATATTCTTCAGACATCCATGTAGATATTTATAGTAGAGAGCAAATGTAATTATCCTTCCATAGAGAAGTTCCTAAATAGTAATGTTTCTTAGCAAACAGTAGACATTACCGACCCTCACAAAAGCAGAGCATGAGAAAGGCAAGCAAAGTGTTTGATTCTGGATTAAGTGCTCAGAAAACATCCATCTGAGGTCCCATACGTTCACTTCTTGTCCCCAGGGCAACGTATGTTTGGCATCTTCTCTTTTATAAGAGCTTTTGTATCAGACTCATTACTTCCAAAGTCTATCCATATTTTTTCTTTTAAATAATTTAGTTATGAAAATAACTGAAAACCATAAAAGTATAAAAAGGCATACAATGAAAAAATGATTGAATCTCTCCTCTGCAGACCTTGGTCCTACTTCCTAGATTTAACATTATCACTGGTTTCTGGAATTTTACATTAATACGTGTGCATATCTATATATACATTATAGGTCCTGTGTTTGTATGTGTATGTGTGTCTAGAAGAGTATTCTTCTTTGCTTTGACTATAAACATTAGATATTTTAGCTTTTATGTAAAAATGCCATTTAAGGCCGGGCGCAGTGGCTCAAGCCTGTAATCCCAGCACTTTGGGAGGCCGAGACGGGCGGATCACGAGGTCAGGAGATCGAGACCATCCTGGCTAACACTGTGAAACCCCGTCTCTACTAAAAAATACAAAAAACTAGCCGGGCGAGGTGGCGGGCGCCTGTAGTCCCAGCTACTCGGAGGCTGAGGCAGGAGAATGGCGTGAACCCGGGAGGCGGAGCTTGCAGTGAGCTGAGATCTGGCCACTGCACTCCAGCCCCGGCGACAGAGTGAGACTCTGTCTCAAAAAAAAAAAAAAAAAAAAAAATGCCATTTAAAATCCATTTCCATATTCTGGACAATATCTGTTTTTCCTGTTAAGATGATTTTTAAACAATTTGTTTTTATTTAGCAAAATTTGACAAGGCCTCAATTGAGATGAGATCAGATTGTGATGCAACTTAGAAATGAATGCTTTTCCCCAGATGGCCAGTGATTTTCCTTTTACTCTGTAGTTTTATTCTCCCTCAGGTGCTGATAAGAGCCTAAGGAAAGATCTGGCAGCCTCCTTGTATAAGATAAGAACCTCCTCCAACTTTTTTAGGGATACTCTTCCCAATTTTCACTGGCTGGTCACACTTACTGACAAGATGTATCCTGGAGCACGTGAAGAGCACCTTTTTGTTGTTTTAATTTAACAATGACAGATATTTCCATTCTACTACATATTCATATAGATGGATCTCACTCTTCTTAACAATTTTATCTATTTTGCTTAGAAAGGCTTCTCACATTCTAAAATTATAAAAATGTTGTCCAGGGCCGGGCGCGGTGGCTCACGCCTGTAATCCCAGCACTTTGGGAGGCCGAGGCGGGTGGATCACAAGGTCAGGAGATCGAGACCATGGTGAAACCCCGTCTCTACTAAAAATACAAAAATTAGCCGGGCGCGGTGGCGGGCGCCTGTAGTCCCAGCTACTCAGGAGGCTGAGGCAGGAGAATGGCGTAAACCCAGGGGGCGGAGCTTGCAGTGAGCTGAGATCCGGCCACTGCACTCCAGCCTGGGCCACAGAGCGGACTCCGCCTCAAAAAAAAAAAAAAAAAAAAAAAAAAATGTTTGTCCATTTGGTTGGCCGGGGTGTGGTGGTTCATGCCTATAATCCCAGCACTTTGGGAGGCTGAGGCGGAACAGATCACAAGGTCAAGAGTTTGGACCATCCTGGCCAACATGGTGAAACCGTATCTACTAAAAATGTAAAAATTAGCAGAGCGTGGTAGTGCATGCTGTAGTCCCAGGCTACTTGGGAGGCTGAGGCAGAAGAATCGCTTGAAACCCGGGAGGCAGAGGTTGCAGTGAGCCGAGATCATGCCACTGCATTCCGGCCTAGTGACAGAGCGTGACTCCATCTCAAAAAAAAAAAAAAAAAAAAAAACAACAGTTGTCATGTTTTCTTCTAGTTCTTTTATAATTAGTCACCAGACTTAACATATGAGGTAAAGTAGTATACAAGAGGCTTGGTAATTCACTTTATTACTCTGGTCCTTAGTGTCCTCAGCTGAAGAAACAGGAAGAGTTAGCTTAGATGGCCACAGTGACCCTTCTGGCTGGCAGGCTGACTGGGAAAATATTTTAATGACCTCATCTGTGAAGGCACCAATTACATAACAATGCAAGACAGCACTTTCACACAGTATCTTTACTTTCCCTATTCCCTGATGAGCACAGTGAGTAGAGACTGAAAGCTTGCAGAATGCACTGAGGTAGAGTCAATGCTCTAGGATAGCTGGACTGGACGTGGCCATATGCTATAGGATTATGTCTGGTTCCTCTCTCAATGATTTTTTTTTTTTTTTTTTTTTGAGACAGAGTCTGGCTCTGTCGCCCAGGCTGGAGTGCAGTGGCCGGATCTCAGCTCACTGCAAGCTCCGCCTCCCGGGTTTACACCATTCTCCTGCCTCAGCCTCCCGAGTAGCTGGGACTATAGGCGCCCACCACCTCGCCCGGCTAGTTTTTTGTATTTTTAGTAGAGATAGGGTTTCACCATGGTCTCGATCTCCTGACCTCGTGATCCCCCGCCTCGGCCTCCCAAAGTGCTGGGATTACAGGCGTGAGCCACCGCGCCGGCCTGGACAACATTTTTATAATTTTAGAATGTGAGAAGCCTTTCTAAGCAAAATAGATAAAATTGTTAAGAAGAGTGAGATCCATCTATATGAAATGGTAGAATGAAATATCTGTTCATTGTTAAATTAAAACAACAAAAAGGTGCTCTTCACGTGCTCCAGGATACATCTTGTCAGTAAGTGTGACCAGCCAGTGAAAATTGGGAAGAGTATCCCTAAAAAAGTTGGAGGAGGTCTTATCTTATACAAGGAGGCTGCCAGATCTTTCCTTAGGCTCTTATCAGCACCTGAGGGAGAATAAAACTACAGAGTAAAAGGAAAATCACTGGCCATCTGGGGAAAAGCATTCATTTCTAAGTTGCATCACAATCTGATCTCATCTCAATTGAGGCCTTGTCAAATTTGCTAAATAAAAAAAATTGTTAAAAATCATCTTAACAGGAAACAGATATTGTCCAGAATATGGAAATGGATTTTAAATGGCATTTTTTTTTTTTTTTTTTTTTTGAGACAGAGTCTCACTCTGTCGCCGGGCTGGAGTGCAGTGGCCAGATCTCAGCTCACTGCAAGCTCCGCCTCCCGGGTTCACGCCATTCTCCTCCTCAGCCTCAGCCTCCGAGTAGCTGGGACTACAGGCGCCCGCCACCTCGCCCGGCTAGTTTTTTGTATTTTTTAGTAGAGACGGGGTTTCACAGTGTTAGCCAGGATGGTCTCGATCCCTGACCTCGTGATCCGCCCGTCTCGGCCTCCCAAAGTGCTGGGATTACAGGCTTGAGCCACTGCGCCCGGCCTTAAATGGCATTTTTACATAAAAGCTAAAATATCTAATGTTTATAGTCAAAGCAAAGAAGAATACTCTTCTAGACACACATACACATACAAACACAGGACCTATAATGTATATATAGATATGCACACGTATTAATGTAAAATTCCAGAACCAGTGATATGTTAATCTAGGAAGTAGGACCAAGGTCTGCAGAGGAGAGATTCAATCATTTTTTCATTGTATGCCTTTTTATACTTTTATGGTTTTCAGTTATTTTCATAACTAAATTATTTAAAAGAAAAAATGGATAGACTTTGGAAGTAATGAGTCTGATACAAAAGCTCTTATAAAAGAGAAGATGCCAAACATACGTTGCCCTGGGGACAAGAAGTGAACGTATGGGACCTCAGATGGATGTTTTCTGAGCACTTAATCCAGAATCAAACACTTTGCTTGCCTTTCTCATGCTCTGCTTTTGGAGGGTCGGTAATGTCTACTGTTGCTAAGAAACATTACTATTTAGGAACTTCTCTATGGAAGGATATTACATTTGCCTCTACTATAAATATCTACATGGATGTCTGAAGAATATTTGACTAATTGAGATTAGGAGCAGGAATCCAGTACCTAAGTAATAGCCTCTTTCTAATTGATTGACACATGGAATTGAACTTGCACCTGTGGGAGAATAGGGAAAATTTGCTTTCTAAAAAATTATTTGGGCCAGAGATGGTGGCTCACGCCTGTAATCCCAGCACTTTGGGAGGCTGAGGTGGGCAGATCACAAGGTCAGGAGTACGAGACCAGCCTGACCAAGGTGGTGAAACCCTGTCTCTACTGCAAATACAAAAATTAGCCGGGCGTGGTGGCACGTGCCTGTAATCCCAGCTACTCAGGAGGCTGAGGCAGGAGAATCACTTGAACCCTGGAGGCGGAGGTTGCAGTGAGCCGAGATTGCGCCACTGCACTCCAGCCTGGGTGACAGAGCGAGACTCTGTCTCAAAAACTAAAAAAATAAAATGAAAATAACTATGCTGGATTAAATTGTTTCATGTTAGTTTAGGGGTTTCATTTTCACTTCTCAA
>NW_022143779.1:0-31059 GCF_007565055.1 Rhinopithecus roxellana
CGCGATCCGGGCCGCCAGCCGCCGCCACGCCACGTCTATATGGGGAATAATATCGCATTCTTCTACTACTGAAGATTAAATATATTATCCCAGGTGTGTGTCTATTCCCAGCAATATTGGCTGTCTATATTCCCTCCTTGGACGAAATTGAAGCAATATCATTGGGTGAGTGAACATCTTTTGTGATGTTTTAAGTAGTAACATCCTCCCCCTGGTGGATATCAGCAACAATCAATTAATAATTAATATTAATAAATATATTAAATATTAATACTAATAATCGATATTAATGATCACAATAAACTTCATAAAATTTATGGTGGATTAAAATGTTAACGATTTGAAATGGTAATTAATATTAATATCACATGAATATTCAAATAATGATATACGCCATGAATGTTACTTAAATCAATACAAAGTGATGCGGGTAAGAAAATTATGATGAGTAATTAGGGACTAATAATATTGTTCATTAACATTAATATTAATAATTAATAGTAAGATTGCATACAGGTACTTAAAATAATGAAAACTAACAATGGTATCCAATTAGTACCATTGAGAATTATTAAAATCGATCATTGATGTGTAATAACTATATTATTACTCGGAATACCTGTACACCTACTTGTGGGCCCCAAGAGGCTGCCAAATCACGGTCCCCACGACTGCAGGCCTCCATCCCGGGGGGGGGCGGGGACCCGCCCCCCCGCGATCCGGGGCCGCCAGCCGCCGCCACGCCACCCCCCCGGCGGCTGGCGGACCCCCATCGCCGGGGGGCGGGGGACCCGCCCCCCCGCGATCCGGGGCCGCCAGCCGCCGCCACGCCACCCCCCCCGCCGGCGGCTGGCGGACCCCCATCGCCGGGGGGCGGGGGACCCGCCCCCCCGATCCGGGGCCGCCAGCCGCCGCCACGCCACGCCCCCCGCGGCTGGCGGACCCCCATCGCCGGGGGGCGGGGGACCCGCCCCCCCGCGATCCGGGGCCGCCAGCCGCCGCCACGCCACGCCCCCCCGGCGGCTGGCGGACCCCCATCGCCGGGGGCGGGGGACCCCCCCCCGGGGCCGCCAGCCGCCGCCACGCCACGCCCCCCCGGCGGCTGGCGGACCCCCATCGCCGGGGGGCGGGGGACCCGCCCCCCGCGATCCGGGGCCGCCAGCCGCCGCCACGCCACGCCCCCCCCGGCGGCGGACCCCCATCGCCGGGGGGCGGGGACCCGCCCCCCCGCGATCCGGGGCCGCCAGCCGCCGCCACGCCACGCCCCCCCGGCGGCTGGCGGACCCCCATCGCCGGGGGGGGGGGACCCGCCCCCCCGCGATCCGGGGCCGCCAGCCGCCGCCACGCCACGCCCCCCCGGCGGCTGGCGGACCCCCATCGCCGGGGGGCGGGGGACCCGCCCCCCGCGATCCGGGGCCGCCAGCCGCCGCCACGCCACGCCCCCCCGGCGGCTGGCGGACCCCCATCGCCGGGGGGCGGGGGACCCGCCCCCCCGCGATCCGGGGCCGCCAGCCGCCGCCACGCCACCCCCCCCGGCGGCTGGCGGACCCCCATCGCCGGGGGCGGGGGACCCGCCCCCCCGCGATCCGGGGCCGCCAGCCGCCGCACGCCCACGCCCCCCCGGCGGCTGGCGGACCCCCATCGCCGGGGGGCGGGGGACCCGCCCCCCCGCGATCCGGGGCCGCCAGCCGCCGCCACGCCACGCCCCCCCGGCGGCTGGCGGACCCCCATCGCCGGGGGGCGGGGGACCCGCCCCCCGCGATCCGGGGCCGCCAGCCGCCGCCACGCCACGCCCCCCCGGCGGCTGGCGGACCCCATCGCCGGGGGGCGGGGGACCCGCCCCCCCGCGATCCGGGGCCGCCAGCCGCCGCCACGCCACGCCCCCCCGGCGGCTGGCGGACCCCCATCGCCGGGGGGCGGGGACCCGCCCCCCCGCGATCCGGGGCCGCCAGCCGCCGCCACGCCCCCCCCCCCCACCCCCATCGCCCCCCCGGGCCGGGGCCCCCCCCCCCGCCCCACCCCACGCCACGCCCCCCCGGCGGCTGGCGGACCCCCATCGCCGGGGGGCGGGGGACCCGCCCCCCCGCGATCCGGGGCCGCCAGCCGCCGCCACGCCACGCCCCCCGGCGGCTGGCGGACCCCCATCGCCGGGGGCGGGGGACCCGCCCCCCCGCGATCCGGGGCCGCACCGCCGCCACGCCCCCCCGGCGGCTGGCGGACCCCCATCGCCGGGGGGCGGGGGACCCGCCCCCGCGATCCGGGCCCCACCGCGCCAACGCCACGTCTATATGGGGAATAATATCGCATTCTTCCTACTGAAGATTAATATATTATCCAGGTGTGTGTCTATTCCCAGCAATATTGGCTGTCTATATTCCCTCCTTGGACCGAAATTTGAAGCAATATCATTGGGTGAGTGAACATCTTTTTGATGTTTTAATAGTAACATCCTCCCCCTGGTGGATATCAGCAACAATCAATTAATAATTAATATTAATAAATATATTAATATTAATACTAATAATCGATATTAATGATCACATAAACTTCATAAAAATTTATGGTGGATTAAAATGTTAACGATTTGAAATGGTAATTAATATTAATCACAATGAATATTCAAATAATGATATACGCCATGAATGTTACTTAAATCAATACAAAGTGATGCGGGTAAGAAAATTATGATGAGTAATAGGGACTAATAATATTGTTCATTAACATTAATTTAATAAAAGTAAGATTGCATAATCAGGTACTTAAAATAATGAAAACTAACAATGGTATCCAATTATTAGTACCATTGAGAATTATTAAAATCGATCATTGATGTGTAATAACTATATTATTACTCGGAATACCTGTACACCTACTTGTGGGCCCCAGAGGCTGCCAAATCACGGTCCCACGACTGCAGGCCTCCATCCCCGGGGGGGGGCGGGGGACCCGCCCCCCCGCGATCCGGGGCCGCCAGCCGCCGCCACGCCACGCCCCCCCGGCTGGCGGACCCCCATCGCCGGGGGGCGGGGGACCCGCCCCCCGCGATCCGGGGCCGCCAGCCGCCGCCACGCCACGCCCCCCCGGCGGCTGGCGGACCCCCATCGCCGGGGGGCGGGGGACCCGCCCCCCCGCGATCCGGGGCCGCCAGCCGCCGCCACGCCACGCCCCCCGGCGGCTGGCGGACCCCCATCGCCGGGGGGGGGGGGACCCGCCCCCCGCGATCCGGGGCCGCCAGCCGCCGCCACGCCACGCCCCCCCGGCGGCTGGCGGACCCCCATCGCCGGGGGGCGGGGGACCCGCCCCCCGCGATCCGGGGCCGCCAGCCGCCGCCACGCCACGCCCCCCGGCGGCTGGCGGACCCCCATCGCCGGGGGCGGGGGACCCGCCCCCCCGATCCGGGGCCGCCAGCCGCCGCCACGCCACGTCTATATGGGGAATAATATCGCATTCTTCCTACTGAAGATTAAATATATTATCCCAGGTGTGTGTCTATTCCCAGCAATATTGGCTGTCTATATTCCCTCCTTGGACCGAAATTTGAAGCAATATCATTGGGTGAGTGAACATCTTTTGTGATGTTTTAAGTAGTAACATCCTCCCCCTGGTGGATATCAGCAACAATCAATTAATAATTAATATTAATAAATATATTAAATATTAATACTAATAATCGATATTAATGATCACAATAAACTTCATAAAAATTTATGGTGGATTAAAATGTTAACGATTTGAAATGGTAATTAATATTAATATCACATGAATATTCAAATAATGATATACGCCATGAATGTTACTTAAATCAATACAAAGTGATGCGGGTAAGAAAATTATGATGAGTAATAGGGACTAATAATATTGTTCATTAACATTAATATTAATAATTAATAGTAAGATTGCATAATCAGGTACTTAAAATAATGAAAACTAACAATGGTATCCAATTATTAGTACCATTGAGAATTATTAAAATCGATCATTGATGTGTAATAACTATATTATTACTCGGAATACCTGTACACCTACTTGTGGGCCCCAAGAGGCTGCCAAATCACGGTCCCCACGACTGCAGGCCTCCATCCCGGGGGGGGGCGGGGGACCCGCCCCCCCGCGATCCGGGGCCGCCAGCCGCCGCCACGCCACCCCCCCGGCGGCTGGCGGACCCCCATCGCCGGGGGCGGGGGACCCGCCCCCCCGCGATCCGGGGCCGCCAGCCGCCGCCACGCCACGCCCCCCGGCGGCTGGCGGACCCCCATCGCCGGGGGGCGGGGGACCCGCCCCCCCCGATCCGGGGCCGCCAGCCGCCGCCACGCCACGCCCCCCCGGCGGCTGGCGGACCCCCATCGCCGGGGGGCGGGGGACCCGCCCCCCGCGATCCGGGGCCGCCAGCCGCCGCCACGCCACGCCCCCCCGGCGGCTGGCGGACCCCCATCGCCGGGGGGCGGGGGACCCGCCCCCCGCGATCCGGGGCCGCCAGCCGCCGCCACGCCACGCCCCCCCGGCGGCTGGCGGACCCCCATCGCCGGGGGGCGGGGGACCCGCCCCCCCGCGATCCGGGGCCGCCAGCCGCCGCCACGCCACGCCCCCCCGGCGGCTGGCGGACCCCCATCGCCGGGGGGCGGGGGACCCCCCCCCCCGCGATCCGGGGCCGCCAGCCGCCGCCACGCCACGCCCCCCCGGCGGCTGGCGGACCCCCATCGCCGGGGGGCGGGGGACCCGCCCCCCCCGATCCGGGGCCGCCAGCCGCCGCCACGCCACGCCCCCCCGGCGGCTGGCGGACCCCCATCGCCGGGGGGCGGGGGACCCGCCCCCCCGCGATCCGGGGCCGCCAGCCGCCGCCACGCCACGCCCCCCGGCGGCTGGCGGACCCCCATCGCCGGGGGGGGGGACCCGCCCCCCCGATCCGGGGCCGCCAGCCGCCGCCACGCCACGCCCCCCCGGCGGCTGGCGGACCCCCATCGCCGGGGGGCGGGACCCGCCCCCCGCGATCCGGGGCCGCCAGCCGCCGCCACGCCACGCCCCCCCGGCGGCTGGCGGACCCCCATCGCCGGGGGGCGGGGGACCCGCCCCCCCGCGATCCGGGGCCGCCAGCCGCCGCCACGCCACGCCCCCCCGGCGGCTGGCGGACCCCCATCGCCGGGGGCGGGGGACCCGCCCCCCCGCGATCCGGGGCCGCCAGCCGCCGCCACGCCACGCCCCCCCGGCGGCTGGCGGACCCCCATCGCCGGGGGGCGGGGGACCCGCCCCCCCGCGATCCGGGGCCGCCAGCCGCCGCCACGCCACGCCCCCCCGGCGGCTGGCGGACCCCCATCGCCGGGGGGCGGGGGACCCGCCCCCCCGCGATCCGGGGCCGCCGCCGCCGCCACGCCACGCCCCCCCGGCGGCTGGCGGACCCCCATCGCCGGGGGGCGGGGGACCCGCCCCCCCGCGATCCGGGGCCGCCAGCCGCCGCCACGCCACGCCCCCCCGGCGGCTGGCGGACCCCCATCGCCGGGGGGGGGGACCCGCCCCCCCGCGATCCGGGGCCGCCGCCGCCGCCACGCCACGCCCCCCCGGCGGCTGGCGGACCCCCATCGCCGGGGGGCGGGGGACCCGCCCCCCCGCGATCCGGGGCCGCCAGCCGCCGCCACGCCACGCCCCCCCCGGCTGGCGGACCCCCATCGCCGGGGGGCGGGGGACCCCCCCCCCGCGATCCGGGGCCGCCAGCCGCCGCCACGCCACGCCCCCCCGGCGGCTGGCGGACCCCCATCGCCGGGGGGCGGGGGACCCGCCCCCCCGCGATCCGGGGCCGCCAGCCGCCGCCACGCCACGCCCCCCGGCGGCTGGCGGACCCCCATCGCCGGGGGGCGGGGGACCCGCCCCCCCGCGATCCGGGGCCGCCAGCCGCCGCCACGCCACGCCCCCCCGGCGGCTGGCGGACCCCCATCGCCGGGGGGCGGGGGACCCGCCCCCCGCGCGATCCGGGGCCGCCAGCCGCCGCCACGCCACGTCTATATGGGGAATAATATCGCATTCTTCCTACTGAAGATTAAATATATTATCCCAGGTGTGTGTCTATTCCCAGCAATATTGGCTGTCTATATTCCCTCCTTGGACCGAAATTTGAAGCAATATCATTGGGTGAGTGAACATCTTTGTGATGTTTTAAGTAGTAACATCCTCCCCCTGGTGGATATCAGCAACAATCAATTAATATTAATATTAATAAATATATTAAATATTAATACTAATAATCGATATTAATGATCACAATAAACTTCATAAAAATTTATGGTGGATTAAAATGTTAACGATTTGAAATGGTAATTAATATTAATATCACAATGAATATTCAAATAATGATATACGCCATGAATGTTACTTAAATCAATACAAAGTGATGCGGGTAAGAAAATTATGATGAGTAAGGGACTAATAATATTGTTCATTAACATTAATATTAATAATTAATAGTAAGATTGCATAATCAGGTACTTAAAATAATGAAAACTAACAATGGTATCCAATTATTAGTACCATTGAGAATTATTAAAATCGATCATTGATGTGTAATAACTATATTACTCTCGGAATACCTGTACACCTACTTGTGGGCCCCAAGAGGCTGCCAAATCACGGTCCCCACGACTGCAGGCCTCCATCCCCGGGGGGGGGCGGGGACCCGCCCCCCCGCGATCCGGGGCCGCCAGCCGCCGCCAGCCACCCCCCCCGGCGGCTGGCGGACCCCCATCGCCGGGGGGCGGGGGACCCGCCCCCCCGCGATCCGGGGCCGCCAGCCGCCGCCACGCCACGCCCCCCGGCGGCTGGCGGACCCCCATCGCCGGGGGGCGGGGGACCCGCCCCCCCGCGATCCGGGGCCGCCAGCCGCCGCCACGCCACGCCCCCCGGGCGGCTGGCGGACCCCCATCGCCGGGGGGCGGGGGACCCGCCCCCCCGATCCGGGGCCGCCAGCCGCCGCCACGCCACGCCCCCCGGCGGCTGGCGGACCCCCATCGCCGGGGGGCGGGGGACCCGCCCCCCCGCGATCCGGGGCCGCCAGCCGCCGCCACGCCACGCCCCCCCGGCGGCTGGCGGACCCCCATCGCCGGGGGGCGGGGGACCCGCCCCCCCGCGATCCGGGGCAGCCGCCGCCACACGCCACGCCCCCCGGCGGCTGGCGGACCCCCATCGCCGGGGGGCGGGGGACCCGCCCCCCCGCGATCCGGGGCCGCCAGCCGCCGCCACGCCACGCCCCCCCGGCGGCTGGCGGACCCCCATCGCCGGGGGGCGGGGGACCCGCCCCCCGCGATCCGGGGCCGCCAGCCGCCGCCACGCCACGCCCCCCCGGCGGCTGGCGGACCCCCATCGCCGGGGGGCGGGGGACCCGCCCCCCGCGATCCGGGGCCGCCAGCCGCCGCCACGCCACGCCCCCCCGGCGGCTGGCGGACCCCCATCGCCGGGGGGCGGGGGACCCGCCCCCCCCGATCCGGGGCCGCCAGCCGCCGCCACGCCACGCCCCCCCGGCGGCTGGCGGACCCCCATCGCCGGGGGGCGGGGGACCCGCCCCCCCGCGATCCGGGGCCGCCAGCCGCCGCCACGCCACGCCCCCCGGCGGCTGCGGACCCCCATCGCCGGGGGGCGGGGGACCCGCCCCCCCGCGATCCGGGGCCGCCAGCCGCCGCCACGCCACGCCCCCCCGGCGGCTGGCGGACCCCCATCGCCGGGGGGCGGGGGACCCGCCCCCCCGCGATCCGGGGCCGCCAGCCGCCGCCACGCCACGTCTATATGGGGAATAATATCGCATTCTTCCTACTGAAGATTAAATATATTATCCCAGTGTGTGTCTATTCCCAGCAATATTGGCTGTCTATATTCCCTCCTTGGACCGAAATTGAAGCAATATCATTGGGTGAGTGAAACATCTTTTGTGATGTTTTAAGTAGTAACATCCTCCCCCTGGTGGATATCAGCAACAATCAATTAATAATTAATATCTAATAAATATATTAAATATTAATACTAATAATCGATATTAATGATCACAATAAAACTTCATAAAAATTTATGGTGGATTAAAATGTTAACGATTTGACATGGTAATTAATATTAATATCACAATGAATATTCAAATAATGATATACGCCATGAATGTTACTTAAATCAATACAAAGTGATGCGGGTAAGAAAATTATGATGAGTAATAGGGACTAATAATATTGTTCATTAACATTAATATAATAATTAATAGTAAGATGCATAATCAGGTACTTAAAATAATGAAAAACTAACAATGGTATCCAATTATTAGTACCATTGAGAATTATTAAAATCGATCATTGATGTGTAATAACTATATTATTACTCGGAATACTGTACACCTACTTGTGGCCCCAAGAGGTGCCAAATACGGTCCCCACGACTGCAGGCCTCCATCCCCGGGGGGGGGCGGGGGCGGGGGACCCGCCCCCCGCGATCCGGGGCCGCCAGCCGCCGCCACGCCACGCCCCCCCGGCGGCTGGCGGACCCCCATCGCCGGGGGGCGGGGACCCGCCCCCCCGCGATCCGGGGCCGCCAGCCGCCGCCACGCCACGCCCCCCCGGCTGGCGGACCCCCATCGCCGGGGGCGGGGGACCCGCCCCCCCGCGATCCGGGGCCGCCAGCCGCCGCCACCACGCCACCCCCGCGCGGCTGGCGGACCCCCATCGCCGGGGGGCGGGGGACCCGCCCCCCGCGATCCGGGGCCGCCAGCCGCCGCCACGCCACGCCCCCCCGGCGGCTGGCGGACCCCCATCGCCGGGGGCGGGGGACCCGCCCCCCGCGATCCGGGGCCGCCAGCCGCCGCCACGCCACGCCCCCCCGGCGGCTGGCGGACCCCCATCGCCGGGGGCGGGGGACCCGCCCCCGCGATCCGGGGCCGCCAGCCGCCGCCACGCCACGCCCCCCCGGCGGCTGGCGGACCCCCATCGCCGGGGGGCGGGGGACCCGCCCCCCCGCGATCCGGGGCCGCCAGCCGCCGCCACGCCACGCCCCCCCGGCGGCTGGCGGACCCCCATCGCCGGGGGCGGGGGACCCGCCCCCCGCGATCCGGGGCCGCCAGCCGCCGCCACACGCCCGCCCCCCCGGCGGCTGGCGGACCCCCATCGCCGGGGGGCGGGGACCCGCCCCCCCGCGATCCGGGCCGCCAGCCGCCGCCACGCCACGCCCCCCCGGCGGCTGGCGGACCCCCATCGCCGGGGGCGGGGGACCCGCCCCCCCGCGATCCGGGGCCGCCAGCCGCCGCCACGCCACGCCCCCCCCGGCTGGCGGACCCCCATCGCCGGGGGGCGGGGGACCCGCCCCCCGCGATCCGGGGCCGCCAGCCGCCGCCCGCCACGCCACGCCCCCCGGCGGCTGGCGGACCCCCATCGCCGGGGGGCGGGGGACCCGCCCCCCCGCGATCCGGGGCCGCCAGCCGCCGCCCGCCACGCCCCCCCGGCGGCTGGCGGACCCCCATCGCCGGGGGCGGGGGACCGCCCCCCCCGATCCGGGGCCGCCAGCCGCCGCCACGCCACGCCCGGCCCCCCCGGCTGGCTGCGGACCCCCTCGCCGGGGGGCGGGGGACCCGCCCCCCCGCGATCCGGGGCCGCCAGCCCCGCCACGCCACGTCTATATGGGGAATCATATCGCATTCTTCCTACTGAAGATTAAATATATTATCCCAGGTGTGTGTCTATTCCCAGCAATATTGGCTGTCTATATTCCCTCCTTGGACGAAATTTGAAGCAATATCATTGGGTGAGTGAACATCTTTTGTGATGTTTTAAGTAGTAACATCCTCCCCCTGGTGGATATCAGCAACAATCAATTAATAATTAATATTAATAAATATATTAAATATTAATACTAATAATCGATATTAATGATCACAATAAACTTCATAAAAATTTATGGTGGATTAAAATGTTAACGATTTGAATGGTAATTATATAATATCACATGAATATTCAAATAATGATATCGCCATGAATGTTACTTAAATCAATACAAAGTGATGCGGGTAAGAAAATTTGATGAGTAATTAGGGACTAATAATATTGTTCATTAACATTAATATTAATAATTAATAGTAAGATTGCATAATCAGGTACTTAAAATAATGAAAACTAACAATGGTATCCAATTATTAGTACCATTGAGAATTATTAAAATCGATCATTGATGTGTAATAACTATTATTACTCGGAATACCTGTACACCTACTTGTGGGCCCCAAGAGGCGCCAAATCACGGTCCCCACGACTGCAGGCCTCCATCCCGGGGGGGGCGGGGGCCCGCCCCCCGCGATCCGGGGCCGCCAGCCGCCACGCCACCACCCCCCGCCGGCTGGCGGACCCCCATCGCCGGGGGGGGGGACCCGCCCCCCCGCGATCCGGGGCCCAGCCGCCGCCACGCCACGCCCCCCGGCGGCTGGCGGACCCCCATCGCCGGGGGGCGGGGGACCCGCCCCCCCGCGATCCGGGGCCGCCAGCCGCCGCCACGCCACGCCCCCCCGGCGGCTGGCGGACCCCCATCGCCGGGGGCGGGGACCCGCCCCCCCGATCCGGGGCCGCCAGCCGCCGCCACGCCACGCCCCCCCGGCGGCTGGCGGACCCCCATCGCCGGGGGGCGGGGACCCGCCCCCCCCGATCCGGGGCCGCCAGCCGCCGCCACGCCACGCCCCCCCCGGCGGCTGGCGGACCCCCATCGCCGGGGGGCGGGGGACCCGCCCCCCCGCGATCCGGGGCCGCCAGCCGCCGCCACGCCGCCACGCCCCCCCGGCGGCTGGCGGACCCCATCGCCGGGGGGCGGGGGACCCGCCCCCCCGCGATCCGGGGCCGCCAGCCGCCGCCACGCCACGCCCCCCCGGCGGCTGGCGGACCCCCATCGCCGGGGGGCGGGGGACCCGCCCCCCCCGATCCGGGCCGCCAGCCGCCGCCACGCCACGCCCCCCCGGCGGCTGGCGGACCCCCATCGCGGGGGGCGGGGGACCCGCCCCCCCGCGATCCGGGGCCGCCAGCCGCCGCCACGCCACGCCCCCCCGGCGGCTGGCGGACCCCCCATCGCCGGGGGGCGGGGACCCGCCCCCCCGCGATCCGGGGCCGCCAGCCGCCGCCACGCCACGCCCCCCGGCGGCTGGCGGACCCCCATCGCCGGGGGGCGGGGGACCCGCCCCCCCGCGATCCGGGGCCGCCAGCCGCCGCCACGCCACGCCCCCCCGGCGGCTGGCGGACCCCCATCGCCGGGGGCGGGGGACCCGCCCCCCCGCGATCCGGGGCCGCCAGCCGCCGCCACGCCACGCCCCCCCGGCGGCTGGCGGACCCCCATCGCCGGGGGGCGGGGGACCCGCCCCCCCGCGATCCGGGGCCGCCAGCCGCCGCCACGCCACGCCCCCCCGGCGGCTGGCGGACCCCCATCGCCGGGGGGCGGGGGACCCGCCCCCCGCGATCCGGGGCCGCCAGCCGCCGCCACGCCACGCCCCCCCGGCGGCTGGCGGACCCCCATCGCCGGGGGCGGGGGACCCGCCCCCCCGCGATCCGGGGCCGCCAGCCGCCGCCACGCCACGCCCCCCGGCGGCTGGCGGACCCCCATCGCCGGGGGGCGGGGACCCGCCCCCCCGCGATCCGGGGCCGCCAGCCGCCGCCACGCCACGCCCCCCCGGCGGCTGGCGGACCCCATCGCCGGGGGCGGGGACCCGCCCCCCCCGATCCGGGGCCGCCAGCCGCCGCCACGCCACGCCCCCCCCGGCGGCTGCGGACCCCCATCGCCGGGGGGCGGGGGACCCGCCCCCCCGCGATCCGGGGCCGCCAGCCGCCGCCACGCCACGTCTATATGGGGAATATATCGCATTCTTCCTACTGAAGATTAAATATTATCCCAGGTGTGTGTCTATTCCCAGCAATTTGGCTGTCTATATTCCCTCCTTGGACCGAAATTTGAAGCAATATCATTGGGTGAGTGAACATCTTTTGTGATGTTTTAAGTAGTAACATCCTCCCCCTGGTGGATATCAGCAACAATCAATTAATAATTAATATTAATAAATATATTAAATATTAATACTAATAATCGATATTAATGATCACAATAAACTTCATAAAAATTTATGGTGGATTAAAATGTTAACGATTTGAAATGGTAATTAATATTAATATCACAATGAATATTCAAATAATGATATACGCCATGAATGTTACTTAAATCAATACAAAGTGATGCGGGTAAGAAAATTATGATGAGTAATAGGGACTAATAATATTGTTCATTAACATTAATATTAATAATTAATAGTAAGATTGCATAATCAGGTACTTAAAATAATGAAAACTAACAATGGTATCCAATTATTAGTACCATTGAGAATTATTAAAATCGATCATTGATGTGTAATAACTATATTATTACTCGGAATACCTGTACACCTACTTGTGGGCCCCAAGGGGCGTGCCAAATGGCACGGTACCCACGACTGCATGCCTCCATCCCCGGGGGGCGGGGGACCCGCCCCCCCGCGATCCGGGTCCGGCCAGCCGGCCGCCACGGGCCACCGCCCGCGCCGGCGGGCTGGGCTGGACCCCCAGTGCGCCAGGGGGCGGGGGACCCAGCCCCCGCGATCCGGGGGCCGCCAGCCGCCGCCACGACCACGCAACGCCCCCCGGCGGCTGGCGGACCCCCATCGCCGGGGGGGCCGGGGGAACCCGCCCCCCCGCGATCCGGGGCCGCCAGCCGCCGCCACGCCACGCCCCCCGGCGGCTGGCGGAACGCCATCGCCGGGGGCGGGTGACCCGCCCCCCCGCGATACGGGGCCGCCAGCCGCCGCCACGACCCACGCACCCCCCGGCGGCTGGCGTACCCCCATCGGCCGGGGGCGGGGGACCCGCCCCCCCGCGATCCGGGCCGCCAGCGCCGCCACGCCACGCCCCCCGGCGGCTGCGGGACCCCCATCGCCGGCCGGGGGCGGGGGACCCGCCCCCCCGCGATCCGGGGCCGCCAGCCGCCGCCACGCCACGCCCCCCCGGCGGCTGGCGGACCCCCATCGCCGGGGGGCGGGGGACCCGCCCCCCGCGATCCGGGGCCGCCAGCCGCCGCCACGCCACGCCCCCCCGGCGGCTGGCGGACCCCCATCGCCGGGGGGCGGGGGACCCGCCCCCCCGCGATCCGGGGCCGCCAGCCGCCGCCACGCCACGCCCCCCCGGCGGCTGGCGGACCCCCATCGCCGGGGGGCGGGGGACCCGCCCCCCCGCGATCCGGGGCCGCCAGCCGCCGCCACGCCACGCCCCCCCGGCGGCTGGCGGACCCCCATCGCCGGGGGGCGGGGACCCGCCCCCCCGCGATCCGGGGCCGCCAGCCGCCGCCACGCCACGCCCCCCCGGCGGCTGGCGGACCCCCATCGCCGGGGGGCGGGGGACCCGCCCCCCCGCGATCCGGGGCCGCCAGCCGCCGCCACGCCACGCCCCCCCCGGCGGCTGGCGGACCCCCATCGCCGGGGGGCGGGGGACCCGCCCCCCCGCGATCCGGGGCCGCCAGCCGCCCGCCACGCCAAGCCCCCCCGGCGGCTGGCGGACCCCCATCGCCGGGGGGCGGGGGACCCGCCCCCCCGCGATCCGGGGCCGCCAGCCGCCGCCACGCCACGCCCCCCCGGCGGCTGGCGGACCCCCATCGCCGGGGGGCGGGGGACCCGCCCCCCCGCGATCCGGGGCCGCCAGCCGCCGCCACGCCACGCCCCCCCGGCGGCTGGCGGACCCCCATCGCCGGGGGGCGGGGGACCCGCCCCCCCGCGATCCGGGGCCGCCAGCCGCCGCCACGCCACGCCCCCCCGGCGGCTGGCGGACCCCCATCGCCGGGGGGCGGGGGACCCGCCCCCCCGCGATCCGGGGCCGCCAGCCGCCGCCACGCCACGTCTATATGGGGAATAATATCGCATTCTTCCTACTGAAGATTAAATATATTATCCCAGGTGTGTGTCTATTCCCAGCAATATTGGCTGTCTATATTCCCTCCTTGGACCGAAATTTGAAGCAATATCATTGGGTGAGTGAACATCTTTTGTGATGTTTTAAGTAGTAACATCCTCCCCCTGGTGGATATCAGCAACAATCAATTAATAATTAATATTAATAAATATATTAAATATTAATACTAATAATCGATATTAATGATCACAATAAACTTCATAAAAATTTATGGTGGATTAAAATGTTAACGATTTGAAATGGTAATTAATATTAATATCACAATGAATATTCAAATAATGATATACGCCATGAATGTTACTTAAATCAATACAAAGTGATGCGGGTAAGAAAATTATGATGAGTAATAGGGACTAATAATATTGTTCATTAACATTAATATTAATAATTAATAGTAAGATTGCATAATCAGGTACTTAAAATAATGAAAACTAACAATGGTATCCAATTATTAGTACCATTGAGAATTATTAAAATCGATCATTGATGTGTAATAACTATATTATTACTCGGAATACCTGTACACCTACTTGTGGGCCCCAAGAGGCTGCCAAATCACGGTCCCCACGACTGCAGGCCTCCATCCCCGGGGGGGGGCGGGGGACCCGCCCCCCCGCGATCCGGGGCCGCCAGCCGCCGCCACGCCACCCCCCGCCGGCGGCTGGCGGACCCCCATCGCCGGGGGGCGGGGGACCCGCCCCCCCGCGATCCGGGGGCCGCCAGCCGCCGCCACGCCACGCCCCCCCCGGCGGCTGGCGGACCCCCATCGCCGGGGGGCGGGGACCCGCCCCCCCCGCGATCCGGGGCCGCCAGCCGCCGCCACGCCACGCCCCCCCCGGCGGCTGGCGGACCCCCATCGCCGGGGGGCGGGGGACCCGCCCCCCCGCGATCCGGGGCCGCCAGCCGCCGCCACGCCACGCCCCCCCGGCGGCTGGCGGACCCCCATCGCCGGGGGGCGGGGGACCCGCCCCCCCGCGATCCGGGGCCGCCAGCCGCCGCCACGCCACGCCCCCCCGGCGGCTGGCGGACCCCATCGCCGGGGGGCGGGGGACCCGCCCCCCCGCGATCCGGGGCCGCCAGCCGCCGCCACGCCACGCCCCCCCGGCGGCTGGCGGACCCCCATCGCCGGGGGGCGGGGGACCCGCCCCCCCGCGATCCGGGGGCCGCCAGCCGCCGCCACGCCACGCCCCCCGGCGGCTGGCGGACCCCCATCGCCGGGGGGCGGGGACCCGCCCCCCCGCGATCCGGGGCCGCCAGCCGCCGCCACGCCACGTCTATATGGGGAATAATATCGCATTCTTCCTACTGAAGATTAAATATATTATCCCAGGTGTGTGTCTATTCCAGCAATATTGGCTGTCTATATCCCTCCTTGGACCGAATTTGAAGCAATATCATTGGGTGAGTGAACATCTTTTGTGATGTTTTAAGTAGTAACATCCTCCCCCTGGTGGATATCAGCAACAATCAATTAATAATTAATATTAATAAATATATTAAATATTAATACTAATAATCGATATAATGATCACAATAAACTTCATAAAAATTTATGGGTGGATTAAAATGTTAACGATTTGAAATGGTAATTCATATTAATATCACAATGAATATTCAAATAATGATTATACGCCATGAATGTTACTTAAATCAATACAAAGTGATGCGGGTAAGAAACTTATGATGAGTAATAGGGACTAATAATATTGTTCATTAAAATTAATATTAATAATTAATAGTAAGATTGCATAATCAGGTACTTAAAATAATGAAAACTAACAATGGTATCCAATTATAGTACCATTGAGAATTATTAAATCGATCATTGATGTGTAATAACTATATTATTAATCGGAATACCTGTACACCTACTTGTGGGCCCAAAGAGGCTGCCAAATCCCGGGTCCCCACGACTGCAGGCCCTCCATCCCGGGGGGGGCGGGGGACCGCCCCCCCGCGATCAGGGGCCGACAGCCGCCGCCACGCCACCCCCCGCCGAGGCTGGCGGACCCCCATCGCCGGGGGGCGGGGGACCCGCCCCCCCGCGATCCGGGGCCGCCAGCCGCCGCCACGCCACGCCCCCCCGGCGGCTGGCGGACCCCCATCGCCGGGGGGCGGGGGACCCGCCCCCCCGCGATCCGGGGCCGCCAGCCGCCGCCACGCCCACGCCCCCCCGGCGGCTGGCGGACCCCCATCGCCGGGGGGCGGGGGACCCGCCCCCCCGCGATCCGGGGCCGCCAGCCGCCGCCACGCCACGCCCCCCCGGCGGCTGGCGGACCCCCCATCGCCGGGGGGCGGGGGACCGCCCCCCCCGCGATCCGGGGCCGCCAGCCGCCGCCACGCCACGCCCCCCCGGCGGCTGGCGGACCCCCATCGCGGGGGGCGGGGGGACCCGCCCCCCCCGCGATCCGGGGCCGCCAGCCGCGCCACGCCACGCCCCCCCGGCGGCTGGCGGACCCACATCGCCGGGGGCGGGGGACCCGCCCCCCCGCGATCCGGGGCCGCCAGCCGCCGCCACGCCACGCCCCCCCGGCGGCTGGCGGACCCCCATCGCCGGGGGGCGGGGGACCCGCCCCCCCGCGATCCGGGGCCGCCAGCCGCCGACACGCCACGGCCCCCCCCGGCGGCTGGCGGACCCCCATCGCCGGGGGGCGGGGGACCCGCCCCCCCGCGATCCGGGCGCCGCCGCCAGCCGCCGCCACGCCACGCCCCCCCGGCGGCTGGCGGACCCCCATCGCCGGGGGGCGGGGACCCGCCCCCCGCGATCCGGGGCCGCCAGCCGCCGCCACGCCACGTCTATATGGGGAATAATATCGCATTCTTCCTACTGAAGATTAAATATATTATCCCAGGTGTGTGTCTATTCCCAGCAATATTGGCTGTCTATATTCCCTCGGACCGAAATTTGACAGCAATATCATTGGGTGAGTGAACATCTTTTGTGATGTTTTAAGTGAGTAACATCCTCCCCCTGGTGGATATCAGCAACAATCAATTAATAATTAATATTAATAAATATATTAAATATTAATACTAATAATCGATATTAATGATCACAATAAACTTCATAAAAATTTATGGTGGATTAAAATGTTAACGATTTGAAATGGTAATTAATATTAATATCACAATGAATATTCAAATAATGATATACGCCATGAATGTTACTTAAATCAATACAAAGTGATGCGGGTAAGAAAATTATGATGAGTAATAGGGACTAATAATATTGTTCATTAACATTAATATTAATAATTAATAGTAAGATTGCATAATCAGGTACTTTAAATAATGAAAACTAACAATGGTATCCAATTATTAGTACCATTGAGAATTATTAAAATCGATCATTGATGTGTAATAACTATATTATTACTCGGAATACCTGTACACCTACTTGTGGGCCCCAAGAGGCTGCAAAATCACTGTCCCCACGACTGCAGGCCTCCATCCCCGGGGGGGGGCGGGGGACCCGCCCCCCCGCGATCCGGGGCCGCCAGCCGCCGCCAGGCCACCCCCCGCCGGCGGCTGGCGGACCCCCATCGCCGGGGGGCGGGGGACCCGCCCCCCCGCGATCCGGGGCCGCCAGCCGCCGCCACGCCACGCCCCCCCCGGCGGCTGGCGGACCCCCATCGCCGGGGGGCGGGGGACCCGCCCCCCCGCGATCCGGGGCCGCCAGCCGCCGCCACGCACGCCCCCCCCGGCGGCTGGCGGACCCCCCATCGCCGGGGGGCGGGGGACCCGCCCCCCCCGCGATCCGGGGCCGCCAGCCGCCGCCACGCCACGCCCCCCCGGCGGCTGGCGGACCCCCATCGCCGGGGGGGCGGGGGACCCGCCCCCCCGCGATCCGGGGCCGCCAGCCGCCGCCACGCCACGCCCCCCCGGCGGCTGGCGGACCCCCATCGCCGGGGGGCGGGGGACCCGCCCCCCGCGATCCGGGGCCGCCAGCCGCCGCCACGCCACGCCCCCCCGGCGGCTGGCGGACCCCCATCGCCGGGGGGCGGGGGACCCGCCCCCCCGCGATCCGGGGCCGCCAGCCGCCGCCACGCCACGCCCCCCCGGCGGCTGGCGGACCCCCATCGCCGGGGGGCGGGGGACCCGCCCCCCCGCGATCCGGGGCCGCCAGCCGCCGCCACGCCACGCCCCCCCGGCGGCTGGCGGACCCCCATCGCCGGGGGGCGGGGACCCGCCCCCCCGCGATCCGGGGCCGCCAGCCGCCGCCACGCCACGCCCCCCCGGCGGCTGGCGGACCCCCATCGCCGGGGGGCGGGGGACCCGCCCCCCCGCGATCCGGGGCCGCCAGCCGCCGCCACGCCACGCCCCCCCGGCGGCTGGCGGACCCCATCGCCGGGGGGCGGGGACCCGCCCCCCCGCGATCCGGGGCCGCCAGCCGCCGCCACGCCACGCCCCCCCGGCGGCTGGCGGACCCCCATCGCCGGGGGGCGGGGGACCCGCCCCCCCGCGATCCGGGGCCGCCAGCCGCCGCCACGCCACGCCCCCCCGGCGGCTGGCGGACCCCCATCGCCGGGGGGCGGGGGACCCGCCCCCCCGCGATCCGGGGCCGCCAGCCGCCGCCACGCCACGTCTATATGGGGAATAATATCGCATTCTTCCTACTGAAGATTAAATATATTATCCCAGGTGTGTGTCTATTCCCAGCAATATTGGCTGTCTATATTCCCTCGGACCGAAATTTGAAGCAATATCATTGGGTGAGTGAACATCTTTTGTGATGTTTTAAGTAGTAACATCCTCCCCCTGGTGGATATCAGCAACAATCAATTAATAATTAATATTAATAAATATATTAAATATTAATACTAATAATCGATATTAATGATCACAATAAACTTCATAAAAATTTATGGTGGATTAAAATGTTAACGATTTGAAATGGTAATTAATATTAATATCACAATGAATATTCAAATAATGATATACGCCATGAATGTTACTTAAATCAATACAAAGTGATGCGGGTAAGAAAATTATGATGAGTAATAGGGACTAATAATATTGTTCATTAACATTAATATTAATAATTAATAGTAAGATTGCATAATCAGGTACTTAAAATAATGAAAACTAACAATGGTATCCAATTATTAGTACCATTGAGAATTATTAAAATCGATCATTGATGTGTAATAACTATATTATTACTCGGAATACCTGTACACCTACTTGTGGGCCCCAAGAGGCTGCAAAATCACGGTCCCCACGACTGCAGGCCTCCATCCCCGGGGGGGGGGGGGGACCCGCCCCCCCGCGATCCGGGGCCGCCAGCCGCCGCCAGGCCACCCCCGCCGGCGGCTGGCGGACCCCCATCGCCGGGGGGCGGGGGACCCGCCCCCCCCGCGATCCGGGGCGCCAGCCGCCGCCACGCCACGCCCCCCCGGCGGCTGGCGGACCCCCATCGCCGGGGGGCGGGGGACCCGCCCCCCCGCGATCCGGGGCCGCCAGCCGCCGCCACGCCACGCCCCCCCGGTGGCTGGCGGACCCCCATCGCCGGGGGGCGGGGGACCCGCCCCCCCGCGATCCGGGGCCGCCAGCCGCCGCCACGCGACGCCCCCCCGGCGGCTGGCGGACCCCCATCGCCGGGGGGCGGGGGACCCGCCCCCCCGCGATCCGGGGCCGCCAGCCGCCGCCACGCCACGCCCCCCCGGCGGCTGGCGGACCCCATCGCCGGGGGGCGGGGGACCCGCCCCCCCGCGATCCGGGGCCGCCAGCCGCCGCCACGCCACGCCCCCCCGGCGGCTGGCGGACCCCCATCGCCGGGGGGCGGGGGACCCGCCCCCCCGCGATCCGGGCCCGCCAGCCGCCGCCACGCCACGCCCCCCCGGCGGCTGGCGGACCCCCATCGCCGGGGGGCGGGGGGCCCGCCCCCCCGCGATCCGGGGCCGCCAGCCGCCGCCACGCCACGCCCCCCCGGCGGCTGGCGGACCCCCATCGCCGGGGGGCGGGGGACCCGCCCCCCCGCGATCCGGGGCCGCCAGCCGCCGCCACGCCACGCCCCCCCGGCGGCTGGCGGACCCCCATCGCCGGGGGGCGGGGGACCCGCCCCCCCGCGATCCGGGGCCGCCAGCCGCCGCCACGCCACGCCCCCCCGGCGGCTGGCGGACCCCCATCGCCGGGGGGCGGGGGACCCGCCCCCCCGCGATCCGGGGCCGCCAGCCGCCGCCACGCCACGCCCCCCCGGCGGCTGGCGGACCCCCATCGCCGGGGGGCGGGGGACCCGCCCCCCCGCGATCCGGGGCCGCCAGCCGCCGCCACGCCACGTCTATATGGGGAATAATATCGCATTCTTCCTACTGAAGATTAAATATATTATCCCAGGTGTGTGTCTATTCCCAGCAATATTGGCTGTCTATATTCCCTCCTGGACCGAAATTTGAAGCAATATCATTGGGTGAGTGAACATCTTTTGTGATGTTTTAAGTAGTAACATCCTCCCCCTGGTGGATATCAGCAACAATCAATTAATAATTAATATTAATAAATATATTAAATATTAATACTAATAATCGATATTAATGATCACAATAAACTTCATAAAAATTTATGGTGGATTAAAATGTTAACGATTTGAAATGGTAATTAATATTAATATCACAATGAATATTCAAATAATGATATACGCCATGAATGTTACTTAAATCAATACAAAGTGATGCGGGTAAGAAAATTATGATGAGTAATAGGGACTAATAATATTGTTCATTAACATTAATATTAATAATTAATAGTAAGATTGCATAATCAGGTACTTAAAATAATGAAAACTAACAATGGTATCCAATTATTAGTACCATTGAGAATTATTAAAATCGATCATTGATGTGTAATAACTATATTATTACTCGGAATACCTGTACACCTACTTGTGGGCCCCAAGAGGCTGCAAAATCACGGTCCCCACGACTGCAGGCCTCCATCCCCGGGGGGGGGCGGGGGACCCGCCCCCCCGCGATCCGGGGCCGCCAGCCGCCGCCAGGCCACCCCCCGCCGGCGGCTGGCGGACCCCCATCGCCGGGGGGCGGGGGACCCGCCCCCCCGCGATCCGGGGCCGCCAGCCGCCGCCACGCCACGCCCCCCGGCGGCTGGCGGACCCCCATCGCCGGGGGGCGGGGGACCCCGCCCCCCCGCGATCCGGGGCCGCCAGCCGCCGCCACGCCACGCCCCCCCGGTGGCTGGCGGACCCCCATCGCCGGGGGGCGGGGGACCCGCCCCCCGCGATCCGGGGCCGCCAGCCGCCGCACGCGACGCCCCCCCCGGCGGCTGGCGGACCCCCATCGCCGGGGGCGGGGGACCCGCCCCCCCAGCGATCCGGGGCCGCCAGCCGCCGCCACGCCACGCCCCCCCGGCGGCTGGCGGACCCCATCGCCGGGGGGCGGGGGACCCGCCCCCCCGCGATCCGGGGCCGCCAGCCGCCGCCACGCCACGCCCCCCCGGCGGCTGGCGGACCCCCATCGCCGGGGGGCGGGGGACCCGCCCACCCGCGATCCGGGGCCCGACAGCCGCCGCCACGCCACGCCCCCCCGGCGGCTGGCGGACCCCCATCGCCGGGGGGCGGGGGACCCGCCCCCCGCGATCCGGGGCCGCCAGCCGCCGCCACGCCACGCCCCCCCGGCGGCTGGCGGACCCCCATCGCCGGGGGGCGGGGGACCCGCCCCCCCGCGATCCGGGGCCGCCAGCCGCCGCCACGCCACGCCCCCCCCGGCGGCTGGCGGACCCCCATCGCCGGGGGGCGGGGGACCCGCCCCCCCGCGATCCGGGGCCGCCAGCCGCCGCCACGCCACGCCCCCCCGGCGGCTGGCGGACCCCCCATCGCCGGGGGGCGGGGGACCCGCCCCCCCGCGATCCGGGGCCGCCAGCCGCCGCCACGCCACGCCCCCCCGGCGGCTGGCGGACCCCCATCGCCGGGGGGCGGGGGACCCGCCCCCCCGCGATCCGGGGCCGCCAGCCGCCGCCACGCCACGCCCCCCCGGCGGCTGGCGGACCCCCATCGCCGGGGGGCGGGGGACCCCGCCCCCCCGCGATCCGGGGCCGCCAGCCGCCGCCACGCCACGCCCCCCGGCGGCTGGCGGAACCCCATCGCCGGGGGGCGGGGGACCCGCCCCCCCCGCGATCCGGGGCCGCCAGCCGCCGCCACGCCACGCCCCCCCGGCGGCTGGCGGACCCCCATCGCCGGGGGGCGGGGGACCCGCCCCCCCGCCATCCGGGGCCGCCAGCCGTCGCCACGCCACGCCCCCCCGGCGGCTGGCGGACCCCCATCGCCGGGGGGCGGGGGACCCGCCCCCCCGCGATCCGGGGCCGCCAGCCGCCGCCACGCCACGTCTATATGGGGAATAATATCGCATTCTTCCTACTGAAGATTAAATATATTATCCCAGGTGTGTGTCTATTCCCAGCAATATTGGCTGTCTATATTCCCTCCTTGGACCGAAATTTGAAGCAATATCATTGGGTGAGTGAACATCTTTTGTGATGTTTTAAGTAGTAATATCCTCCCCCTGGTGGATATCAGCAACAATCAATTAATAATTAATATTAATAAATATATTAAATATTAATACTAATAATCGATATTAATGATCACAATAAACTTCATAAAAATTTATGGTGTATTAAAATGTTAACGATTTGAAATGGTAATTAATATTAATATCACAATCAATATTCAAATAATGATATACGCCATGAATGTTACTTAAATCAATACAAAGTGATGCGGGTAAGAAAATTATGATGAGTAATAGGGACTAATAATATTGTTCATTAACATTAATATTAATAATTAATAGTAAGATTGCATAATCAGGTACTTAAAATAATGAAAACTAACAATGGTATCCAATTATTAGTACCATTGAGAATTATTAAAATCGATCATTGATGTGTAATAACTATATTATTACTCGGAATACCTGTACACCTACTTGTGGGCCCCAAAGAGGCTGCCAAATCACGGTCCCACGACTGCAGGCCTCCATCCCCGGGGGGGGGCGGGGGACCCGCCCCCCCGCGATCCGGGGCCGCCAGCCGCCGCCACGCCACCCCCCGCCGACGGCTGGCGGACCCCCCATCGCCGGGGGGCGGGGGACCCGCCCCCCCGCGATCCGGGGCCGCCAAGCCGCCGCCACGCCACGCCCCCCCCGGCGGCTGGCGGACCCCCATCGCCGGGGGGCGGGGGACCCGCCCCCCCGCGATCCGGGGCCGCCAGCCGCCGCCACGCCACGCCCCCCCGGCGGCTGGCGGACCCCCATCGCCGGGGGGCGGGGGACCCGCCCCCCCGCGATCCGGGGCCGCCAGCCGCCGCCCACGCCACGCCCCCCCGGCGGCTGGCGGACCCCCATCGCCGGGGGGCGGGGGACCCGCCCCCCCGCGATCCGGGGCCGCCAGCCGCCGCCACGCCACGCCCCCCCGGCGGCTGGCGGACCCCCATCGCCGGGGGCGGGGGACCCGCCCCCCCCGCGATCCGGGGCCGCCAGCCGCCGCCACGCCACGCCCCCCCCGGCGGCTGGCGGACCCCCATCGCCGGGGGGGCGGGGACCCGCCCCCCCGCGATCCGGGGCCGCCAGCCGCCGCCACGCCACGCCCCCCCGGCGGCTGGCGGACCCCCATCGCCGGGGGGCGGGGGACCCGCCCCCCCGCGATCCGGGGCCGCCAGCCGCCGCCACGCCACGCCCCCCCGGCGGCTGGCGGACCCCCATCGCCGGGGGGCGGGGGACCCGCCCCCCCGCGATCCGGGGCCGCCAGCCGCCGCCACGCCACGTCTATATGGGGAATAATATCGCATTCTTCCTACTGAAGATTAAATATATTATCCCAGGTGTGTGTCTATTCCCAGCAATATTGGCTGTCTATATTCCCTCGGACCGAAATTTGAAGCAATATCATTGGGTGAGTGAACATCTTTGTGATGTTTTAAGTAGTAACATCCTCCCCTGGTGGATATCAGCAACAATCAATTAATAATTAATATTAATAAATATATTAAATATTAATACTAATAATCGATATTAATGATCACAATAAACTTCATAAAAATTTATGGTGGATTAAAATGTTAACGATTTGAAATGGTAATTAATATTAATATCACAATGAATATTCAAATAATGATATACGCCATGAATGTTACTTAAATCAATACAAAGTGATGCGGGTAAGAAAATTATGATGAGTAATAGGGACTAATAATATTGTTCATTAACATTAATATTAATAATTAATAGTAAGATTGCATAATCAGGTACTTAAAATAATGAAAACTAACAATGGTATCCAATTATTAGTACCATTGAGAATTATTAAAATCGATCATTGATGTGTAATAACTATATTATTACTCGGAATACCTGTACACCTACTTGTGGGCCCCAAGAGGCTGCCAAATCACGGTCCCACGACTGCAGGCCTCCATCCCCGGGGGGGGGCGGGGGACCCGCCCCCCGCGATCCGGGGCCGCCAGCCGCCGCCACGCCACCCCCCGCCGACGGCTGGCGGACCCCCATCGCCGGGGGGCGGGGGGACCCGCCCCCCCGCGATCCGGGGCCGCCAGCCGCCGCCACGCCACGCCCCCCCGGCGGCTGGCGGACCCCCATCGCCGGGGGGCGGGGGACCCGCCCCCCCGCGATCCGGGGCCGCCAGCCGCCGCCACGCCACGCCCCCCCCGGCGGCTGGCGGACCCCCATCGCCGGGGGGCGGGGGACCGCCCCCCGCGATCCGGGGCCGCCAGCCGCCGCCACGCCACGCCCCCCCCGGCGGCTGGCGGACCCCCATCGCCGGGGGGCGGGGACCCGCCCCCCCGCGATCCGGGGCCGCCAGCCGCCGCCACGCCACGCCCCCCGGCGGCTGGCGGACCCCCATCGCCGGGGGCGGGGGACCCGCCCCCCCGCGATCCGGGGGCCGCCAGCCGCCGCACGCCACGCCCCCCCGGCGGCTGGCGGACCCCCCATCGCCGGGGGGCGGGGGACCCGCCCCCCCGCGACTCCGGGGCCGCCAGCCGCCGCCCACGCCACGCCCCCCCGGCGGCTGGCGGACCACCATCGCCGGGGGCGGGGGACCCGCCCCCCGGCGATCCGGGGCCGCCAGCCGCCGCCACGCCACGCCCCCCCCGGCGGCTGGCGGACCCCCATCGCCGGGGGGCGGGGGACCCGCACCCCCGGCGATCCGGGCCGCCAGCCGCCGCACGCCACGCCCCCCCGGCGGCTGGCGGACCCCCATCGGCCGGGGGGCGGGGGACCCGCCCCCCGGCGATCCGGGCAGCCAGCCGCCGCCACGCCACGCCCCCCCGGCGGCTGGCGGACCCCCATCGCCGGGGGCGGGGGACCCGCCCCCCCGGCGATCCGGGGCCGCCAGCCGCCGCCACGCCACGCCCCCCCCGGCGGCTGGCGGACCCCCATCGCCGGGGGGCGGGGGACCCGCCCCCCCCGCGATCCGGGGCCGCCAGCCGCCGCCACGCCACGCCCCCCCGGCGGCTGGCGGACCCCCATCGCCGGGGGGCGGGGGACCCGCCCCCCCGCGATCCGGGGCCGCCAGCCGCCGCCACGCCACGCCCCCCCGGCGGCTGGCGGACCCCCATCGCCGGGGGGCGGGGGACCCGCCCCCCCGCGATCCGGGGCCGCCAGCCGCCGCCACGCCACGCCCCCCCGGCGGCTGGCGGACCCCCATCGCCGGGGGCGGGGACCCGCCCCCCCCCGCGATCCGGGGCCGCCAGCCGCCGCCACGCCACGCCCCCCCCGGCGGCTGGCGGACCCCCATCGCCGGGGGGCGGGGACCCGCCCCCCGCGATCCGGGGCCGCCAGCCGCCGCCACGCCACGCCCCCCCCGGCGGCTGGCGGACCCCCATCGCCGGGGGGCGGGGGACCCGCCCCCCCGCGATCCGGGGCCGCCAGCCGCCGCCACGCCACGCCCCCCCGGCGGCTGGCGGACCCCCATCGCCGGGGGGCGGGGGACCCGCCCCCCGCGATCCTGGGCCGCCAGCCGCCGCCACGCCACGTCTATATGGGGAATAATATCGCATTCTTCCTACTGAAGATTAAATATATTATCCCAGGTGTGTGTCTATTCCCAGCAATATTGGCTGTCTATATTCCCTCGGACCGAAATTTGAAGCAATATCATTGGGTGAGTGAACATCTTTTGTGATGTTTTAAGTAGTAACATCCTCCCCCTGGTGGATATCAGCAACAATCAATTAATAATTAATATTAATAAATATATTAAATATTAATACTATAATCGATATTAATGATCACAATAAACTTCATAAAAATTTATGGTGGATTAAAATGTTAACGATTTGAAATGGTATTAATATTAATATCACAATGAATATTCAAATAATGATATACGCCATGAATGTTACTTAAATCAATACAAAGTGATGCGGGGTAAGAAAATTATGATGAGTAATAGGGACTAATAATATTGTTCATTAACATTAATATTAATAATTAATAGTAAGATTTGCATAATCAGGTACTTAAAATAATGAAAACTAACAATGGTATCCAATTATTAGTACCATTGAGAATTATTAAAATCGATCATTGATGTGTAATAACTATATTATTACTCGGAATACCTGTACACCTTACTTGTGGGCCCCAAGAGGCTGCAAAATCACGGTCCCCACGACTGCAGGCCTCCATCCCGGGGGGGGGCGGGGGACCCGCCCCCCGCGATCCGGGGCCGCCAGCCGCCGCCAGGCCACCCCCGCCGGCGGCTGGCGGACCCCCATCGCCGGGGGGCGGGGGACCCGCCCCCCCGCGATCCGGGGCCGCCAGCCGCCGCCACGCCACGCCCCCCCGGCGGCTGGCGGACCCCCATCGCCGGGGGGCGGGGGACCCCGCCCCCCCGCGATCCGGGGCCGCAAGCCGCCGCCACGCCACGCCCCACCGGCGGCTGGCGGACCCCATCGACGGGGGGCGGGGGACCCGCCCCCCCCGCGATCCGGGGCCGCCAGCCGCCGCCACGCCACGCCCCCCCCGGCGGCTGGCGGACCCCCATCGCGGGGGGCGGGGGACCCGCACCCCCCCGCCGATCCGGGGCCGCCAGCCGCCGCCACGCCACGCCCCCCCCGGCGGCTGGCGGACCCCCATCGCCGGGGGGCGGGGGACCCGCCCCCCCGCGATCCGGGGCCGCCAGCCGCCGCCACGCCACGCCCCCCCGGCGGCTGGCGGACCCCCATCGCCGGGGGGCGGGGGACCCGCCCCCCCCGCGATCCGGGCCGCCAGCCGCCGCCCACGCCACGCCCCCCCGGCGGCTGGCGGACCCCCATCGCCGGGGGGCGGGGGACCCGCCCCCCCCGCGATCCGGGGCCGCCAGCCGCCGCCACGCCACGTCTATATGGGGAATAATATCGCATTCTTCCTACTGAAGATTAAATATATTATCCCAGGTGTGTGTCTATTCCCAGCAATATTGGCTTGTCTATATTCCCTCTGCGACCGAAATTTGAAGCAATATCATTGGGTGAGTGAACATCTTTTGTGATGTTTTAAGTAGCAAATTCCTCCCCCTGGTGGATATCAGCAACAATCAATTAATAATTAATATTAATAAATATATTAAATATAATACTAATAATCGATATTAATGATCACAATAAACTTCATAAAAATTTATGGTGGATTAAAATGTTAACGATTTGAAATGGTAATTAATATTAATATCACAATGAATATTCAAATAATGATATACGCCATGAATGTTACTTAAATCAATACAAAGTGATGCGGGTAGGTAAGAAAATTATGATGAGTAATAGGGACTAATAATATTGTTCATTAACATTAATATTAATAATTAATAGTAAGATTGCATAATCAGGTACTAAATAATGAAAACTAACAATGGTATCCAATTATTAGTACCATTGAGAATTATTAAAATCGATCATTGATGTGTAATAACTATATTATTACTCGGAATACCTGTACACTACTTGTGGGCCCCAAGAGGCTGCAAAATCACGGTCCCCACGACTGCAGGCCTCCATCCCCGGGGGGGGGCGGGGACCCGCCCCCGCGATCCGGGGCCGCCAGCCGCCGCCAGGCCACCCCCCGCCGGCGGCTGGCGGACCCCCATCGCCGGGGGCGGGGGACCCGCCCCCCCGCGATCCGGGGCCGCCAGCCGCCGCCACGCCACGCCCCCCCGGCGGCTGGCGGACCCCCATCGCCGGGGGGCGGGGGACCCGCCCCCCCGCGATCCGGGGCCGACCAGCCGCCGCCACGCCACGCCCCCCCGGCGGCTGGCGGACACCCATCGCCGGGGGGCGGGGGGACACCGCCCCCCCGCGATCCGGGGCCGCCAGCCGCCGCCACGCCACGCCCCCCCGGCGGCTGGCGGACCCCCATCGCCGGGGGGCGGGGGACCCGCCCCCCCGCGATCCGGGGCCGCCAGCCGCCGCCCACGCCACGCCCCCCCGGCGGCTGGCGGACCCCCATCGCCGGCGGGCGGGGGACACCGCCCCCCCCGCGATCCGGGCCGCCAGCCGCCCGCCACGCCACGCCCCCCCCGGCGGCTGGCGGACCCCCATCGCCGGGGGCGGGGGACCCGCCCCCCCGCGATCCGGGGCCGCCAGCCGCCGCCACGCCACGCCCCCCGGCGGCTGGCGGACCCCCATCGCCGGGGGGCGGGGGACCCGCCCCCCGCGATCCGGGGCCGCCAGCCGCCGCCACGCCACGTCTATATGGGGAATAATATCGCATTCTTCCTACTGAAGATTAATATATTATCCCAGGTGTGTGTCTACCCACAATATTGGCTGTCTATATTCCCTCGGACCGAAATTTGAAGCAATATCATTGGGTGAGTGAACATCTTTGTGTGTGTTTAAGTAGTAACATCCTCCCCCTGGTGGATATCAGCAACAATCAATTATAATTAATATTAATAAATATATTAAATATTAATACTAATAATCGATATTAATGATCACAATAAACTTCATAAAAATTTATGGTGGATTAAAATGTTAACGATTTGAAATGGTAATTAATATTAATCATCAATGAATATTCAAATAATGATATACGCCATGAATGTTACTTAAATCAATACAAAGTGATGCGGGTAAGAAAATTGATGAGTAATAGGGACTAATAATATTGTTCTTAAATTAATATTAATAATTAATAGTAAGATTGCATAATCAGGTACTTAAAATAATGAAAACTAACAATGGTATCCAATTATTAGTACCATTGAGAATTATTAAAATCGATCATTGATGTGTAATAACTATATTATTACTCGAATACCTGTACACCTACTTGTGGGCCCCAAGAGGCTGCCAAATCACGTCCCCACGGACTGGCCTCCATCCCCGGGGGGGGGCGGGGACCCGCCCCCCCGCGATCCGGGGCCCGCCAGCCGCCGCCACGCCACCCCCCGCCGCGGCTGGCGGACCCCCATCGCCGGGGGGCGGGGGACCCGCCCCCCCGCGATCCGGGGCCGCCAGCCGCCGCCACGCCACGCCCCCCCGGCGGCTGGCGGACCCCCATCGCCGGGGGGGGGGGACCCCCCCCCCGCGATCCGGGGCCGCCAGCCGCCGCCACGCCACGCCCCCCCGGCGGCTGGCGGACCCCCATCGCCGGGGGGCGGGGGACCCGCCCCCCCGCGATCCGGGGCCGCCAGCCGCCCACGCCACGCCCCCCCCGGCGGCTGGCGGACCCCCATCGCCGGGGGGCGGGGGACCCGCCCCCCCGCGATCCGGGGCCGCCAGCCGCCGCCAGCCACGCCCCCCCGGCGGCTGGCGGACCCCCATCGCCGGGGGCGGGGGACCCGCCCCCCCGCGATCCGGGGCCGCCAGCCGCCGCCACGCCACGCCCCCCCGGCGGCTGGCGGACCCCCATCGCCGGGGGGCGGGGGACCCGCCCCCCCGCGATCCGGGGCCGCCAGCCGCCGCCACGCCACGCCCCCCCGGCGGCTGGCGGACCCCCATCGCCGGGGGGCGGGGGACCCGCCCCCCCGCGATCCGGGCCGCCAGCCGCCGCCACGCCACGCCCCCCGGCGGCTGGCGGACCCCCATCGCCGGGGGGCGGGGGACCGCCCCCCGCGATCCGGGGCCGCCAGCCGCCGCCACGCCACGCCCCCCCGGCGGCTGGCGGACCCCCATCGCCGGGGGGCGGGGACCCGCCCCCCCGCGATCCGGGCCGCCGCCAGCCGCCGCCACGCCACGTCTATATGGGGAATAATATCGCATTCTTCCTACTGAAGATTAATATATTATCCAGGTGTGGTCTATTCCCAGCAATATTGGCTGTCTATATTCCCTCGGACCGAAATTGAAGCAATATCATTGGGTGAGTGAAACCTCTTTGTGATGTTTTAAGTAAGTAACATCTCCCCCTGGTGGATATCAGCAACAATCAATTAATAATTATATTAATAATATATTAAATATTAATACTAATAATCGATATAATGATCACAATAAACTTCATAAAAATTATGGTGGATTAAAATGTTAACGATTTGAAATGGTAATTATATTAATATCACAATGAATATTAAATAATATACGCCATGAATGTTACTTAAATCAATACAAAGTGATGCGGGAAGAAAATTATGATGAGTAATAGGGACTAATAATATTGTTCATTAACATTAATATAATAATTAATAGTAAGATTGCATAATCGGTACTTAAAATAATGAAAACTAACAATGGTATCCAATTTTAGTACCATTGAGAATTATTAAATCGATCATTGATGTGTAATAACTATATTATTACTCGGAATACCTGTACACCTACTTGTGGGCCCCAAGAGGCTGCAAAATCACGGTCCCCACGACTGCAGGCCTCCATCCCCGGGGGGGGGCGGGGGACCCGCCCCCCCGCGATCCGGGCGCGCCAGACGCCGCCAGGCCACCCCCCGCCGGCGGATGGCGGACCACATCGCCGGGGGGCGGGGGACCCGCCCCCCCGATCCGGGGCCGCCAGCCGCCGGCCACGCCACGCCCCCGGCGGCTGGCGGACCCCCACCGCGGGCGGGGGGGGGGGGGGACCCGCCCCCCCGCGATCCGGGGCCGCAGCCGCCGCACCCACCCGGCGGCGGCTGGCGGACCCCCA